>NC_134090.1:6006349-6306349 GCF_000715075.1 Nicotiana tabacum
AAGCTTTAGTTGCAGAAGGGGAAACAGAAATGATCTTCCTGCACTTGTTTGTCTTGGTGTAAAGTGAGTGATGCCGATGTCGACAATTGTGTTTCAGTTTTTGTTTGTCCTCCTTTTTTGGGGTGGAGGTGGGGTGAGCGGCATCTCTGAGTCCTGTCTTTTCCTTCTGACCTTCATGACATTTGCTGCAAAAGTAATACAATTTTGTTCAGATGTGTGTGTTGGTGGGGTATTGCACATTTGGCCAGGGCACACCAACAAAATAAGATCAATATTTGTTTGGGCCGTGCTTGTGATAGAGTATTTACACTTCTTCCCATCTGAGAATCTCCATCTGCTCTAAGTGGGTGCAAGCTAGAGTTTTATGTTAACTTGGTTGTTCAAAAGATTGTCTCTTTGTCCTTTGCATCTTCATCTTTTCAAAAGCCCAAATCTGCATTAGACCTCTTTTATCCTTTTACCACATGATGTAAAGCTATGGATTTCTTTTGACTCTAGCGTGTAAACCTTGTTTTATCCATCTGGTTTATGCAAATAAGATCAATATTTGTTTGGGCCGTGCTTATGATAGAGTATTTACACTTCTTCCCATCTGAGAATCTCCATCTGCTCTAAGTGGGTGCAAGCTAGAGTTTTATGTTAACTTGGTTGTTCAAAAGATTGTCACTTTGTCCTTTGCATCTTCATCTTTTCAAAAGCCCAAATCTGCATTAGACCTCTTTTATCCTTTCACCACATGATGTAAAGCTATGGATTTCTTTTGACTCTAGTGTGTAAACCTTGTTTTATCCATCTGGTTTATGCACCTCTCATATATCCAGTTCTCATTTCTCTGTCTTCTCCTTCTGTTTAAGAATATTTCTTTTGATATAAAGAGTTAGAGACAGAGGTATGTGCCTTATTCGAGTAGGACAGGTTTAATGTCTGCCGAAGCTTCCATGATCTTAATTCTTAGCTACTGGTAGTTCCATTGTCATCATTCCCTCTTCCTTTGCATTTCTCTCGCAACTAAGGTAATTTCTTTTTTCCCCTTCTTGACCTTAATAAACATGATAAGAAACAACTTCAGGATCTACATTGATAATTCATCATGCCATATTCCTTTTGTGATCAGTTTTTGCATCTTCTGGATGTTTTTATTAATGAAGTCTTATTTTACCTGATCAAAAAAAAAAAAAAAGGTCATCATGCCATATAAGAGAATAGATCTTGAAGAATTTCAATATTCTGTGTATAGTTAAAGGAAATTTTTTAACATCCTTAAAGTGTGTGTAATCAGTCCAATTGTACAGTTTCAATTTGAAACTTTGAAATCTCTTCTGCTAGAATATTCAGTTAAACAGCTCTTAGTTGCATACTTGCATGTTATCTGGAGAATAAGCAGTTCTGTGCAATTTTCCTCTTCAACTACACTCATTGACAACCTTCAACATTTGGTTCTGGTTCATTTGTTGGCTTCTTGAGATAGTTTCATGGAGCAGTTGCTCAAGAAGGTTATCAGTCCCTGTTCACACATTAGACGTGTTACGTTTATATGTACACCGTTTTGCTTCTTTTCCTTTGTGTAGCAGATGGAATAACTGGCTACAAGATTTAGCTCCTCAATTTTTTGGTTTATTTGCCGATCTTGTCTCTATGGTTGTTTTTGGCTAGGAAGTGACAGTTGGTATGTGGCTTTTTTTCTAGAATGAGCGTGGTCAAGTGGATGTCTGGTCCGAGAAGTGCCTTCCACCGGGCACAGTCCACTTGAGATTGCCAAGGTTGGTTCCCGTTGCTAAAAGGCTAGAAATTGATTTTGCACCTGCTATGGTTGGATTTGAATTCCGGAATGGTCGATCTCTTCCTGTATATGAGGGGATTGTGGTGTGTATCGAGTTTAAGGATGCAATTCTCGAGGTAAATAATTGCATTACTGGAATAAATTTCCATTGCTTGCTTACATATCTTTGACGTCCTTTGTAATGGGGGACCAATCATGTTCTGGGTAAATTCACATTCTTCACCTTTTCTGAGTCCGCATTGCAAAACTGGTCATGCTTAAGAAAGTACGTGGAATACTTATCCCATATTGCAATCAGATAAATGATGCCTATTTTAGGGTGGGTTCTTTGCAAATTTAAGAAGGAAGGCAGAACAGAAAAATGAATGGAGGTGCTTTCTGTTTCTTTGCAAGAATTTATCTCCTGTACCAATTGTTTTGATCAATCGTGTTCCAGCACATTCTTTATGGTGTACATGGAGGTCAAAGTTCCTCATTCCTCACTTTACTAGACATATGGGAAACCAAGATATTTCTAATGTCTTCTCCTTTTCTTTTCAAGTTCTTTTGTTGGAGGCCCGAGTCAAATGGAATTGAAAAGACTTTTTTTTATATTTATAAACAAGGTGGCATCTCGAAAGTGCGGTTAGTGGTGAAAGATAGAGAATAAAACAGATATATGATAGGATTATTCTTTTGTCCCAAATGTGCAACCGTCAGTAAAGCTTATGGTTGACTACCTATCTTTTTCAGTACGGAACTGTACTTTGGGAGGATTCGATTTTGTTTAAAAATATTTATTGCGTCTAATTCGTATTCTTTCTTCCCCATGTTCAAAATTGTCTTATCTTTGTTTATGTGGGTCTCCATGTCCATGCCAACTTAGTATTTAATAAGGTCTATTTGACATAAATTTACCAAATAAACTTCTTTTAATTCTTGGCGCGCACGCACACACACGTACTTTTCTCTTAAAGTGCTTGAAGGTTTTCTTTCTAATGCTATCAAACAATTCCAACTATTACTGTATTTGAAGCCATCCGGCAGAACTAATGTTGAATTTGTTGAGATGTTATCAGACATATGCAGAAGAAGAGGAGAGAAGACAGGCCAACGAGAGGAAGAGGTCTGAAGCAGAAGCTCTTTCTAGGTGGTATCAGCTTCTTGCATCACTTATTACCCGACAGAGGCTACACAATTGCTACGCGGACGGGGCATCCTCACAATCAGCTATCAATTTTGCAACATCCAATGATAAATCCTCCCTACTAGCTCGTGGCACTGAGGATACAAAAACGACTCCCGAATACCAGCAAGAAAAATCTGAGATTGCCCAATCCATTAGTCCATCAACTGTACTTGCAGAAGACCACGAGCATGTATTCCTAGTAGAAGATCAGACTGTTGATGAAGAAAGTTCAACAAGGACAAAACGTTGTCGTTGTGGGTTTTCAGTTCAATATGAGGAGTTGTAGAACTTTTGAATCGCTCTATTTCATCTCGTGCAAATGCGCTATGAGTAGAGGTTGATGTAAAATACTCATGTATGTATCATCAGAACATGACTTTCATGCTTAGGCTGCCTATCCAAATTAGAAAATGTCTAGTTTTCATCCTTTCTATTAGCTTTTCATCACCAGTTTCATCTGGCTTTTGTATCAAGCTTTATGTGTCTGCTGTAGTTCTGTAAATTGTTCTCTAGTTATCCTTTAAAAGTACACTATCCTAACAATTCAGCAGTTTGTGTTTCCTATATTTACAGATGGTATTACTCTTGAAGGCAGCTGGGAGGAACATAAACTGATGTCTTTTCTTCAACTGAAAAGATTCTAGAAAGAGTAATAAAAATGGTCACCGTAAGTTTGGGGTTAGGTTTAAGATTGGTGGAAATGACACGTAGCTATTTTTAAGCGTGCTGTTTAAAATATATCTATATTTACAATGTATTTAAAGATTAGCCAATCCGCTCAAACTTCAGGACACGGTATCTTAGAGTTTAAACTTCAAAGTTCAAACTTAAGAACATCGTGTCCTAAAGTTCGAAAGTTGTGTTGGAAAGTTCGAATCTTATGTCCTGAATTTTAAATTAGTAGTTCATAAATTCAGGATGCTTAGTTTTGAATTTCAAATTAGCAGCTCAAAAATTCAGGACACTAGGTTTTGAAGTTTGGTTGAATTGGCTAATCTTTAAATATATATATTTTAAACATCTGGCTTAAAAATTGCTATTGGTGCACTTCACCATTAAGATTGTCCTTTAGATATAATCCTTTAAGTCTGCCAAAAGTGAGCATATTAAACTCTGTCAAATATTTAATATCCAAATTAATGGGAAGTTGGAAAAATAAAAAGAGAACTTCTTTAGCCAGAACTCGCATTTGAAGGTATGATTTTTGCATTTTTTTTAAAAATTTTTGGTGTCTGGTGTTGCTTTTTTAGCTGCCATTTCTACTTAGTTTTAGTCTATTTCTGATTTTTGGTGCATTCTTTGTTGTTGGAGTTTATGGGATTTCCTAGTGCTTCTGATTAAATCATTTTTTAAAATCAGTTCTCGTTTAAAATCAGTTCTCATTTTTTTTTTTTTTTTTTTTTTACAGTTGGTTGCTCTAGTGGTAAGCACCCCCACTTCCAACCAAAAGATTGTGAGTTCGAGTCACCCCAAGAACAAGGTGAGGAGTTCTTGGAGGGAGGGAGCCGATGGTCTATCGGAAA
The DNA here is from genome assembly GCF_000715075.1 of Nicotiana tabacum. Lineage (NCBI taxonomy): Eukaryota > Viridiplantae > Streptophyta > Magnoliopsida > Solanales > Solanaceae > Nicotiana > Nicotiana tabacum. The sequence goes on from NC_134090.1 coordinate 6,010,821, forward strand.
CAGCCTCTCTACCCCAGGGTAGGGTAAGGTCTGCGTACACCTACCCTTCCCAGATCCCACTAGTGGAATTATACTGGATTGTTGTTGTTGTTTTTGTATCTAACTGTCATAACTTGTTAAATAGTTAATGCTCACTTTTGTCAAATTTAAAGGACTTCCTTTTCAAAAATATACTTTGTGTTATGTTCTCCCAAATTCTATCACTGTACTTAATAGCAGTAACATCGGAAATTTACGCGTGTTAAATCTCCTTAATTTACTTCATGTATTTATTTCTTTGAATTTTGACAGTACCCCTCAGTTAGTTCCGCTACAACTCCCTCCGCTCACTTTTAGTATACTAAAAATAAATTTTTATTTTTACTTGTCACTTTACGCATATCAAGAGAAAATATTTTTTTTTTCTGTTTTATCCTTAATTCATTAACCAACATTTCTTGAATAAATAATGGTCAAATGTAGCTTTCCAATGCTCAATATTGGAATTCACAGAGAACTCTTCATTATCACCCTTCTTTAAACACAAAAGTTCACTAAAGTAATCTCTTATTCTCTTGTTCTTTGGAGTATTTTTTTCTTCATTTGGGAATTTGGGTTCAATTATTGAGTATTAATTATAGGGTTATTGTGGTAAAATTATCATGTCAATCATTGTTTCTTAAGGGACGTGAAAAGTCAAAACGTGTCGCGCAAAAGTGGACGGAGGGATTACTTCATACCCAGACAAGATCATTAAATCTACACCAGTTTCTGTTAAGAAAAAAAATCAAATACAATGAGTGGTCCAAACACATATCTTAAGGTACAAATGTACCCTTAATGCAGCCTTTACTAGTTATTCTATTTCTAACTTTAATACGGTACTTCTATTGCTTCTAGTGGAGTAAGTACTAATTTTGGACTTGTATATTAAGATTCCAAAACCAATTGGGACCTCAAGCATCTTGGACAAAGACATTACTGATTCATAGTAGGAAAGTTAGAAGATAAAGAGATAATGTCTTGGACAGAGACTATCTAGTTTTGTAGTACATATGATGTTTTTGGTTCACAAAACATGTCACAAATTCACTTTCCAACTGTCTCCGTTTATTATATCATTCCCTTATCTCCTTTCTTTCACCTTCACCTCCATCACACACTCACTTTACCAGTCACCATCAAACATTACAATTGAATTTTATCCTCATAACAAGGTTTACTTGTACATATTTTTATGACAACATACTATTTCCTCAACCTTATATTAGGTAAACCATGACTAAGAATGAGTAGTTCTAATACCATGTTATAAAAAGAAGGTTCCGTGATTGTATAATTCCCAAGCGAAAAATCGTATACTTTAAAAAGGTGAAAATTATTCGGACTACAGTAGTTCATCCAGTAACCAACATAGGACACTTCAACAATTGTAGTAAGACCTTTGAATGGCGGAAAATCAGTTGCAGAGAAAATGCACTGCAAATAACATATTTACACAAGAGACTGAAATGTGCAGTATAATTCACAAGTGGCGTATGGGAAGGATATAGTATTTCCCGTAGACATTAAAGAGAGACTGTTTCCGATACACACTCACCTCAAGGATTAGATATCTATCTATTATGAATCTTGAAACAACAAGCATTAAACAAGTACACCATCTTCTAACAATCTACATATTGCACAGTTACAAGAACTACAAATCACCCACTACAAATACACACCAACCAAAAAAAAAAGAAAGACTAATACCTAAATAAGAAGAATAAAGACAACACAACAGTCCAGTGAGGTAAGACTCCACAAATTTTCAGCTTCACTCTACACCATTTAGTGCTGGCTGTGGCTTGACCTTCCTATCTACTATGAATCTTGAAACAACAAGTATTAAACAAGTACTCACCCTTCTAACAATCAACATTACACAGCTACAAAACTACACGCAACTCACTACAAACACAACATCAACCAATAAAAAGAAGACTAATACTACAAAAAAAGGAGACATAACAGTCATAAGAGTCATCACCAACAACTAAGTCCAAATGAACCAAAGATTCCACAAATTCTCAGCTTCATCCTACACCATTCTGTGCTAGCTGTGGCTTAACCATCTAATCTACAGTGAATCTTGAAATAACAAGTACACTCTTCCAACAATCTACATTGCACAGCTACAGAAACTACACACAACTCACTACAAATACAACACCAACCAAGAAAAACTTAAGACATAACACAGTCATAAGAGTCATTACCATCAACAAAGTCCACAAATTTTCAGCTTCACTCTACACCATTTTGTGCTTGTTGTGGCATAACTTTCCTAGGCCTACCTCTAGGCCTTCCAGTTTTAGAAACAGGATTAGCTAAGTTACTAGGGACAATTGTTGGTTTAAGTTTCTTGGGAGTAGGTGGTGCATTAGGATCTTTTTTTGGACGACCTCTTGGCTTTGGAGCTGCAATTTCTGTATCTTGTGGCAATGCAGTTTTAGGCTTTGGTGGTCTTCCACGGCCACGCTTAGGAGGTACATTTGGACCAGGCTTAATGTAATTGTTTTTGAGGAAAATAAGTTCACCAGTTTGTTTCATTCTATCCAAATGGTAAGTTAGCAACTTTGAGTGTGTATCATTCAAGATTCCATACTTGGACTCAATGTACTTTGATATTGATGACTTGTTTGAGCCTTCTTTTTGTTGTAGTGCATCAAGTGCTTCATAAATCATCTGATAATAAGAAACAAAACCCCCAAAAAAAGTTTTAATTTTTTAAATAAATACTACTCCAAATAATTTAGAAAAAAAGACATGCAGATCTGTGTTTAAAAAGCATTCTTGATGATCATGTGTTCATGTGGAAGCCATTAAAGCAGTTTTTTTCAAAAGCAGTAAAAAGCAAAACTTAAGAGCTAGACTAAAGTGGTTCCTACAATTTGAAAAGCAAAAGATTTAAAGAAAAAATGTAGAAATTAAGTGAATTACCCATATTTACTGCATAAAAGTTACAGTTTTGTTTAAAGAAAAAAAAATTGCTTCTTCCTTTTTTCTTTTCCCAAGTTCTTAAAGATTAAATCTTTCTTCTAAAACCAAGAAAAAAACTAAAGTTTCTCCAAGACATGCATGTTTATTCTAAAACTAAGAAAGAAAACATGTGAAATAAGATATAAAAAGATCAAATTTTGCTTAAAAACCACAGAAGACAACTGAACTACCCAGACATAACATTACAAAGAGTGTATTAAACAGAAAAAGTTTTTTTTTTCCTTCAAATTCTCCAAAGTTTTAATCTTTCTGAAATATGTGAAAAAGGGTCAAAATTTTGAGAAAAGATAGAACAGTAAAATATGATTTGGTAACAAAAAAACAAGAAAATGAAGGCTGGAAATGAAAGGAAAAAGAAGGGGTCAAAGTTGAATTATGGAAAGTTGCTAGTTTAGTTTACCTCAGGGTATTCAAGATGTGTTTGAGTCTTGTTGACAAGTTCAGTAGCCATTGAAACTTGCAAGAGAGAGAGAGAGAGAGAGAGAGAGAGTTTTAAGATGTCCCCACAAAGAGATGGAGAGAGAGAGAGAGGAGAGTGTCAGCTTCAAAAGCACAGTATTATAATTTTGTGAATAGAGAGCTTATCCACAAAGAAATAAAAACAATAAAGCAGGAAAAAGAATATTAAGGAGAAGAGAGGCTTAAGATTCAGGTATAGGACCAAAAATCCAACGGTTATAAATCTTTATTAGAAGGTGTCACAAGGATAGATGACTTGGACCTTCTTTGTCTTTGTATCATTGAATTTTGTTGGTTCTGCTGACTTTTTGTCTGTCATAAGAGTTAGTATTATGAATTGTAATAGCCCATTTTTATACTGCATGAGCTCAATTTTATTTTTTGGGATCCTTAAAGCAAGTAGCCGGGTCCATAACCTAGGACATTGTGAATGCCGAAAATTAGTATAGAGAGCGTATCTCTTTTTTATTCCTGTACTTTCTCATACTTCGATTCTAGTTATTTCTTTTACTTTAGTTACCTTATTATGTTGTATTTCCTTTAATGATGTTGTAACTATATTTTTATTGAGCCGAAAGTTTATTAGAAATAATCTTTTAATTTTATACACTACCCTTCCATATCCCATTTATGAAATCGGGTATGTTTCTTGATTTATGTATTTACTTTGTTTAGTATGTGAAAATCACATAGTTCCTAGATCCTTTAACTTATGATAGGTTTATTACGTTAGATTGGTTATAATCACAGTCTAGAATTGTAAAACCTTACATTGGGAAAAAAATAGGTAGGCCTTAGGGCGGTCATTTAGGGGCCTCGTTAGCGACCCATTATTTTTCCCTAAGCTGTCAGAGTCCGATCGAAGCGAGCAAGAGATAAAGGAATCCTCGCTCGTAGATATGAATTGAAAAAGCAAGCCCGAATTTTTTTTTAATTAGACTTTATAAGAATCCTATATATATATATATATAATTGGGTGAACAGTTATTTAGGTTATTTCTTCAACATCCGGTTCCCAAAGCCAATTGGTCTAATCTAATCTCGATTTGTCTGTTGTACAAAGCCTATTGTCGAGGTTTTAGCGCCCCACACTGAAGAAGAATTTCATAACAGTGGTCAAACTCAAATATCCGGTTAACGGTGAAGGAGTCTCTACTACTCTAACACGCCCTTCATTGGTGCATGAAGTCAGTTTACTCAGATTTTCTCTAGTGGTAGAGTACCTTCAATGGTGCATGACACTTTCATTATAAATGCATCCAAAATTAAATTAACAATGTTGCTTAAAAGATCATCAAAGAGCATATAGAAGTGTACATGTAAAAAGAAAAGATTTAGTTACAGAATGATATTGGTCAATAAACTTTGTGTTAGAATGATCTAGTGGTGTGCATTATGTCACTTTGGAAAGTAAACTTAACACCTTCTGATTTTTATTCACAATTTGACCACTAAAATAACTTTGAACTTTTTGTTTATCCGAAAAATAGATAACAATTGAATTTATACGCGGTTCTAAAGATACGTAGTATAACTTCGTACAAACTGAGAAAATATATAAATGAATATCGAAATTAATTGTAAAAGGAATGAATGCAAACCGAATGAATTGATTAGCCTAGGCCCTCAAGTTTGGTCACCCCAAACTGAATGGAGAATAACTGATACAAGAACAAAATGACTGAAAATCAAAACCAGAAGAAAGGCTGTATATTGCTTATATTCTATGAATCTGAATCCCGCTTACAAATAATCAGACCCCCCTTATATAGTAGGAAAGTCCTGTATAATTTCCAAATACAATAAGGAACCCCATGATAAATTAATTAATTGGCATCTCCTTGATATGCGCCGGGATTTCCGCTGAGATTCTCGCCCAATTGCGAAAATTTCGGTTTTTTATTTTTTGGCTCGATAAGATCTCCTCAATTTTGGCCGATCTCGATCTTGATCTTGGACGATCTCGATCTTGATCGGTCTCTGGATCACGAGCTCGGCGATCCAACTTCGCATTATGGCTCGATTCTACACGAGGACGAACCTTGGTCTATCATGTTCCAATCTCGATTAGTCATACGAAAGGTAAACTCGGTTTTGACCGTATACAGATAGTCCCCTCGTTTCTCGGAAAGTAGATGACGAGAAACGATATGAATTTCTGAACTCCGACTTGGTGGGTGACGACCTTAGCGAGGAGCCCGAGTATGACGTATGTGACAAACGTCCCGTTAGTCCAGTTACCAAGGCATTAAATGCATGTCAGTCATTGATCGACCACTACTAGTTCTGAACCGTCATTACCAAGCTATAAGTATTCAAACTTTCATACTCATTCAAACTTTTCACTCAAAACTTCTTCTCTACTCTTACATTTTCTTCAGAAAATCTCCCTGCTTCATAAATTTCACACCGCATACAATCCTAATTCTCTTTTTCCTTGTTTATCAATGGCGAAAACCTCCAAAACAGTGCCGCAAAAAGAGGCCGCTTCTTCATCACGACCCGCCGGTGCTGAGGATGCGGCAGAGCCTCACCCTGAGGAATTCGTTCCGGTAGGTTGCTCAACCGTCGTTGATTTTAAGGTAGAAAAATCCTCTTCAGTATCGGGTCAATGTGAGCCGTTATCGAGGTGCCAATGCACAATCACTGAGAAAATCCCCGACAAAGTAAAAAAGGAATGCAACTGGGGAGAAAAACACGTGGTAGTCCTATCGCCTGAAGAATTGATTACTACCCACGTGGTGGGGTTCTTAAGTATTTATACTTATCCCTTCATGTTGGGTCCCTTAGACCCCGTCATCATCACCTTTTGCAAGAGGTACGACGTGACCCTCGGCCAAATCTATCCTTTATTTTGGAGAATAGTGATTCTCCTCCGATTCTTCTCGAGCAAAATCGAGGGGTGTTCTTTCACCCTCGATCACCTTATGCGCCTTTACCGTCCCCGACTATATCGAGGAAGGCTAATCAAACTTGCTCGCCGAGCCACCAAAGCCCCGTTCTCGAGTATAGACGAAACTAGTGACCGAGGTTAGATGGGCCGTTTTGTTCGAATCAGAACTTCGGACCTAATCCCCTCTGATGACATGTCGTTTCCTGAGAAATGGAATATGAACCGTGAGTAGTATTCCCCTTTGAACGTTTAATTTTGTGGCTCTGCTTTTCATTCTCTTTATCTACTTTTCCTATATTTGTTACAGCTGTGGCCCAAATGCTAGAACCGATTCCGGAGCTTAAATAATGGGTTGAAGGTGTGGTGCTGCAGAGACCGTACTACGAGCGTGCTTGGATGGAATTATCAAAGGGTCGATGAGATGCCTGCAATCATGGTAAGTTTCTTTCTTAGAACAGTTATGTCACAACCCAATTTCCCTTCCATCCATATGACGTCGTGATGGCACCTAGTCTCTACGACTAGGTAAGCCTAACATTTGCAGAATATTGAAATGAAAACATAAATTTAACAAATAACTCCTCAATATACTACACAGCATTCCCAAAACCCGGAACATCGTGAATCACAAACTACAAGAGGAAAGTTTAGTGTCTCTGTACATCAGAGTCTATTAAAAGAAAATACATAAGATAATGGACATGGGGAGGAGTAGAAGGGGACTCCAAGGTCTGCAGACACGACAGATATACCTTGAAGTCTCCAAAGCTGTCCCGACTCACTGATAGTGCGACTGACAAGGAGTACCTGGATATGCACACAAAAATAATATGCAGAAGAGTAGCATGAGTACACCACAATCGGTACCCAGTAAGTGCCAAGCCTAACCTCGGTTGAGTAGTGACGAGGTCAGGCCAGGGCCCTACTGATATATATAAAATAACACAAGATAAAATGAAATACCACAATAAAATAAAGATTGAAATTTAACCAGAATGAAATTATAGAAGACAAAAGCTCAGTACACAGAGATAACAATAGGGGATTTCCCGAGATACCGTCTCTTAGCCCCAAAGTAAATATGCAGAACAGGGGAATCTCCCGGAATACCGTTCTGTAGTCCCAAAGTAAATATGCAGTAAAGAGGGATCTCATGGAATACCGTTCCGTAGTCCCAAAGTAAATATGCAGTACATGGGGATCTCCCGGAATACCGTTCCATAATCCCAAAGTAAATATGCAGCCAAACAATAGAATTCAATAGTTACGGCACGAAATTCTACTGTTCTACCTAAGTACCAGTTAAGGAAAGATAGGTAAATTCACTAAACATGCTGCACGTAGTTCAAGTAAATAGTTAAGGTAAGTAGGCATGCTATTCTAGTCTAGCCGGATACCACACATGCTCATGGAACTCAAATAAGAAGGAAATCAGGTTATTACTTAGTAGAAAAATCGGGGTTTTACACAATTAGCCCGTGTACATACTAGTCACCTTACGTACACGACGCTCATATATAAAAAATAGTACAAATCCTACGTGGAGTTTCCCTCCCCCCCATAAAGTTAGGCAAGCCACTTACTTCGAACCAAGCTCAATCAATCGGTAAGAATGCCTTTTCCACGAATATCCGATTCTGAATTGCTCGAATCAAGCCAAAATAATTCGATACAGTCAACAAAAATTATAGGAATCAATTTCATAAGAAAATACTTCATTTTCAATAAAAATCCAAAATTAACTCAAAAATTGCCCGTGGGGCCCACGTCTCGGAATCCAGCAAAACTCACAAAATCCGACAACCCATTCAATTATGAGTCCAACAACCATACCAGTTTCACTTAAATCCGACTCCGAATCGATACAGAAATCTCAAAAATTCATTTCTATGAGATTTCTAAAATTTTCGCAAATTTCTCTCTCAATACACTAATTAAATGGTGAAAACAATGATATATTCATGTATATTGACCAAATCCGAGTTAGAATCACTTACCCAAATATTTTTCCTTGAAAATCTATCGAAAATCGCCTCTCCTCAAGGTTCAATTCGTCAAAAATGGCACAGGGGACAAAGTCCCTTGTTTTATAATTCTGTCCAGGTAGCCCTCTGTCCTGCCTCAATTCTGGGCATCGATCAAGGCTTCGATCCTGGCCCTCGATCCTTGGCCTTGATCCTGACCTTCGATCCTGGGCATCGATCATGGCTTCGATCCTGGCCCTCGATCCTGGCCTTCGATCATAGCCCTCGATTCTGGCCTTCGATCATGGCCCTCAATTCTGGCCTTCGATCATGGCCCATGATCCTAAGCCTCGACCCTGGCTTCGTTCCTGGCCCTCGACCCTGGCCTTCGATCCTGAACTCGACTTATAGGCTTCGATCCTGGCCCTCGACTTCTGGGCTTCGATCCTGGGCTCGATTTTTCTGCATTTCCAGCAGAAGAAATTGCAGCAGCTGTTTAAGTCCAATTTGTGATCCGTTAACCATCCAAAATTCACTCGAGGCCCTCGGGACCTCAACCAAATACACCAACAAGTCCTAAAATATCATACAAACTTATTTGAAACCTCAAATCACATCAAATAACGCTAAAACCACAAATCACACCCCAATTCAAGCTTAATGAAACTTAAGAATTTCCAACTTCTACATTCGATGTCGAAACCTATCAAATCAAGTCCGATTGACCTCAAATTTTGCACACAAATTATAAATGACATAACGGAGCTATGAAAATTTTCGAAACTAGATTCCGGCCCCGATATCAAAAAGTCAACTCCCCGATCAAACTTCTAAACTTAAATTCCTATTTTAGCCATTTCAAGCCTAAATGAGCTACAGACCTCCAAAACACAGTTCGGACACGCCCCTAAACCTAAAATCACCTAACGGAGCTAACAGAACTAACATAATTCCATTCTGGAGTCGTTTTCACACAAACCCGACTACAGTCCAAATCCTAAGGTTTAAACCTCCATTTAAGGACTAAGTGTCCCAAAACACTTCAAAAACCAAAACGAAACCTCTCGGCAAGTCCCAATAGTAGAAATAGATATTGGAGAAGCAGTAAATAGAGGATCAGGGCTATTACTCTCAAAACGATCGGTCGGGTTGTTACATCCTCCCCCACTTAAAACAACCGTTCGTCCTCGAACGAGTATAGAGACATACCTGAAGTGGTGAAAAGATGAGGATAATGACTGTGCATATCCTGCTCGGTCTCCCAAGTCGCCTCCTTGACCGGTTGTACCTTCCACTGAACCTTCACGGAAGCAGTGTTCTTGACCTTAGCTTTCTGATCTGCCTATCTAAAATAGCGACTGGCTCCTCAACATAAGATAGATCCTTGTCCAACTGGACTGAGCTGAAATCCAATACATGAGCCGGATCACCGTGATACTTCCGGAGCATGAAAACATGAAATACCGGATGAACTCCTGCTAGGATGGGAGGTAAGGCAAGCTCATAAGCAACGTCCCAAACACGCCGCAACACCTCAAAAGGACCAATGAACCTTGGGCTCAGCTTTCCCTTCTTTCCTAATCTCATAACACCTTTCATAGGCGAAACCTAGAGCAAGACCCGCTCACCAACCATGAATGCAATATCATGAACCTTCCGATCCGCATAACTCTTCTGTCTGGAGTGGGCTATGCGAAGTCTACCCTGAATCACCTTAACCTTCTCCAAGGCATCCTGAACCAAATCTGTACCCAATAATCTAGCCTCGCCCGGCTCAAACCATCCCACTGGAGACCGACACCGCCTACCATACAGAGCCTCATACGGTGCCATCTGAATGTTGGACTGATAACTGTTGTTGTAAGCAAACTACACATGTGGCAAAAATTGGTCCCAAGCACCCCCAAAATCTATCACATAAGCGTGAAGCATATCCTCTAGTATCTGAATAGTGCGCTCGGATTGTCCATCCGTCTGAGGGTGAAATGCTGTGCTCAACTCAACCCGAGTACCTAACTCATGCTGTACAACTCTGCAAAACCGTGATGTAAATTGCGTACCCGGTCAGAGATAATAGATACCGGTACACCATGAAGCATGACGATCTCACGGATGTAGATTCGAGCTAGCTGCTCGGAAGAATAGGTAGTCATCACAGGAATGAAATGAGCCGACTTGGTCAGCCTATCCACAATCACCCAAACTGCATCAAACCTCCGCCGAGTCTGTGGGAGTCCAACAATGAAATCCATAGTGATCCGCTCCTATTTTCATTCCGAAATCTCTAACTTCTGAAGCAACCCGCCCGATCGCTGATGCTCTTACTTCACCTGCTGGCAATTTAGGCACCGAGCAACATACTTCACTATGTCTTTCTTCATTCTCCTCCACCAGTAGTGCTGTCTCAATTCCTGATACATCTTTGCGGCACCCGGATGAATGAAGTACCTTGAGTTATGAGCCTCCTGGAGAATCAACTCACGCAAACCATTTACATTGGGCACACATATCCGACCCTGCATCCTCAACAAGCTGTCATCACCAATAGTCACATCTCTAGCATCACCTCACCGAACCCTATCCTGAAGGACGAGCAGATGAAGGTCATCATACTGACGCTCTCTGATACGATCATAGAGAGAAGACCGAGAGACCATACAAGACAATACTCGACTCGGCTCAGAAATATCCAATCTCACAAACTAGCTGGCTAAGGCCTAAACATCCAACGCCAATGACCTCTCTGCTGCTGGTAGATATGTTAAACTCCCTAAACTCTCTGCCCGGCGACTCAAAGAATCGACCACCACATTGGCCTTCCCAGGGTGGTACAAAATGGTGATATCATAAATATTAAGCAGCTCCAACCACCTCCTCTGACGAAAATTAAGATCCTTCTGCTTGAACAGATGCTGTAAACTCTGGTGATCGGTGTAAATTTCACAAGGAACATCGTACAAATAATGCCGCCAAATCTTCAAGGCATGAACAATAGCTGCTAACTCAAGGTCGTGGACAAGAGAGTTCTTTTCGTACACCTTCAACTGTCTGGACGCGTAGGCAATCACCCTACCGTCCCGCATCAACACCGCGTCGAGACCAATCCACAATGCATCATAATATATAGTATAAGACCTTGAACCTGTAGGCAATACCAATACTGGGGCTGTAGTCAAAGCTGTCTTGAGCTTCTGAAATCTCTCCTCATATTCCTCTGTCCGCCTGAACGGAGCACCCTTCTGGGTCAGCCTGGTCATAGGAGCTGCAATAGATGAGAAACCCTCTACAAATTGACGGTAATACCCCACCAAACCAAGAAAACTCCGGATCTCTGTAGCTGAGGACGGTCTGGGCCAACTTTGCACTGCTTCAATCTTCTTCGGGTCTACCTTTATCCCATCACTCGATACTATATGACCCAAGAATTCCACTGAGTCTAGCCAAAATTCACACTTTGAAAATTTTGCATATAACTTCTTTTCCCTTAAAGTCTGAAGCGTAGTCCTCAGGTGCTGCTCATGATCCTCCTGACTCCGGGAGTATACCAGAATGTCGTCAATGAACACAATGATAAATGAGTCAAGATAGGGCTGAAATACACTATTCGTCAAGTGCATGAATGGTGCTGAGGCATTGGTCACCCCAAATGACATCACAAAAAACTCATAGTGATAATATCTGGTCCTGAAAGCAATCTTTGGGATATATGGCTCCTGAATCCTCAACTGATGATATTCCGAACGTAAGTCAATCTTGGAAGACACTCTGGCACCCTGTGACTGATCAAATAAGTCATTAATATGAGGCAATGGATACCTGTTCTTTATTGTGACTTTGTTCAACTGACGGTAATCAATACACATCCGCGTAGAACCATCATTTTTCTTCACAAATAACAAAGGAACGCCCCAAGGTGATACAAGAAACTCCCGTAACTGCTCCTTCAACTCCTTTAACTCAGGAGGAGCCATACGGTACGAAAGAATAGAGATGGGATGAGTGCCCGGTAACAGATCAATGCCAAAATCAATATCTCTGTTGGGCGACATGCCCGGAAGATCAGCTGGAAACACATATGGAAAGTCCCTCACCACTGGAACTGACTCAACTGTAGGAGTGTCAATGCTGATATCTCTCACATAAGCTAGATACACGTCACCCCTTCTCAACCATTCGTTGAGATTTAAGAAATGAAATAACTCTGGTGGGAGTATACTCTAAGGTACCTCTCCACTCTAATCGTGGAAATCCTGGCATAGCCAGTGTCATGGTCTTAGCATGACAATCAAGAATAACATAATGGGGTGACAATCAGTCCATGCCTAAAATAATATCAAAGTCCACCATGCTGAGCAATAATAAATCGGCTCTGGTCTCAAAACTACTAAGAGAAATCAAACACGATCGATACACGTGGTCCACAACAAGAGAATCTCATACAGGAGTAGACACATAAATAGGGGAACTAAAAGAATCCCGAGATATGCCCAAATACAGGGAAAAATAAGAGGACACATAGGAATATATAGGGCCCGGGTCAAATAATACCGACACATCTCTATGACAGACTAGAACAATACCTGTAATGATAGAATCAGAAGCAACTGCCTCTGTACGAGCAGGAAGGGTATAATATCTGGCATGGCCTCCCCCTCTAGGGCGACCTCCACATCCCCGACCTCCACCTCGGGCTGGCTGAGCAGGTAGGGTGGCAGCTGGTGCTGTAATCATAGCCTGAGGAGCCGGTGGAGTACGCTGTGGCTGAGAAGTCTGTGGAGGTGCACCCCTCCTAAATCTGGGGCAATACCTCACCATATGGCGAGTGTCGCCACACTCAAAACAAGCTTTGGGAGGGCGTGGCTGCTGTGGATGTCTCGAGCCAGATCTGCTGGACTGGCCGCTAGGAACACCCCGTGCAGGAGGCACACTAGATACCGGCGGTGCATAATAAGGCTCATGGGGTCTAGAAGGAGCTGGAAAACCGCTGGCGGCTGGAAGAGCTGAATGAACGGTGCGGCTCACATAACCCCTACTATGGCGAGCTGTTGGGGCACGAGCTCCAGAATAATAACTAGTCTCTTGAGACCTCTTGGTTTCTCTATCCTCTCTATCCCGGGCAAGCATTCCCTTCAATCTCCTGGCGATACTCACAACCCACTGATAAGAAATATCCATCTCCAACTCCCTCGCCATACTAATCCGGATACTGGGGTGGAGTCCCTCAATAAGCCGTCGAACCCTCTCTCAAACTGTGGCAACCAAGGCCGGTGCATGTCGGGCCAAATCACTGAAACAGACTGCATACTCTGACACAGTCATAGATCCCTAGCGCAGCTGCTCAAACTTCGCGTGCCATGAGTCCCTGAGGCTCTGAGGAACATACTCTCTCAAAAACATGTCCGAGAATTGAGTCCATGTAAGCGAAACTGCCTCATCTGGACTACTCAGCTCATAAGCACACCACCACTGATAGACTGCTCCTCTAAGCTAGAATGTAGTAAATGAAACCCCGCTCGTCTTCTCTACGCCCATAGTACGGAGAATACGATGACAATCCTCCAGAAAACCCTGAGCATCATCTGTAACCAATCCGCTGAAGGTAGGTGGGTGGTATTTCTTGTACTTCTCAAGTCTGAGCTGCTCCACCTCAGAAGCTGCTGCCCTAACCGCGGCCTGAGCTGGAGCTACCGGTTTCATTGGTACAATCTCTGGAACCTGGTCGACCTGAACCTGCTGCTCTGGAGTACCGACGACGGGAGTCTGTGCTCCTCCTCCTGCCTGAGATGTGGCAGGAGCAAGTGGAATTAATCCAGCCTGAGCTAAAGTGTTGAACATGCTCAGAAACTGGGCTAGAGTCTCCTGGATGGCTGGTGCAGCAACAGGTATCTCAGGTGTTAGCCCTCCAGCTAGAACTACTGGGGGCTCCTCTTTAGCAGCTCGTGCGGGTGCTCTGGCTGCACCACGTGGACGTCCTCGGCCTCTACCCTGGCCCCGACCTCTCGCGACTCTAGTAGGGGGTGCGGGTGCCTGGTCATCAAATCCGCTTGTACGCGTCCTCACCATCAGTGAGAGAATAGAATACAGAAATTTAGAATTTTTGAAGTCAACAATTTTCGCACGACAAGGAATCAAAGTAGTGAAATTTTCCTAACAGTTCCATAGCTTCCCGAAGATAAGTACAAACGTATCCATACAGATCCGCGAGACTCTAATAAATCGGCTTGTGACTCACGATACCTATGAACCTAGAGCTCTGATACCAACTTGTCACGATCCAATTTCCCTTCTGTATGACGTCGTGATGGCACCTAGTCTCTACGACTAGGTAAGCCTAACATTTGCGAAATATTGAAATGAAAACATAAATTTAACAAATAACTCAATATACTACACATCATTCCCAAAACCCGGAACATCGTGAATCATAAACTATAGGAGGAAAGTCTAGTGTCTCTATACATGAGAGGCTATCAAAAGAAAATACAGAAGATAATAGACATGGGGAAGAGTAGAAGGGGACTCCGAGGTCTGCGGACGCGGCAGATATACCTTGAAGTCTCCAAAGCTGTCCCGTCTCACTGATAGTGCGGTTGATAAGGAGTACCTGGATTTGCACATGAAAAACATGTACAGAAGAGTAGCATGAGTACACCACAATCGGTAGCCAGTAAGTGCCAAGCCTAACCTCGGTTGAGTAGTGACGAGGTCAGGTCAGGGCCCTACTGATATATATAAAATAACACAGATAAAATAAAATACCACAGTAAAATAAAGACTAAAATTTAACCAGAATCAAATCATAGAAGACAAAAGCTCAGTACACAGAGATAACAATAGAGGATTTCCCGAGATACCGTCTCTTAGCCCCAACATAAATGTGCAGAACAGAGGGATCTCCCGGAATACCGTTCCATAGTCCCAAAGTAAATATGCAGTATAGGGGGATCTCCCGAAATACCGTTCCGTAGTCCTAAAGTAAATATGCTGTGCATGGGGATCTCCCGGAATACCGTTCCGTAGTCCCAAAGTAAATATGCAGTACATGGGGATCTCGCGGAATACCGTTCCGTAGTCCCAAAGAAAATATGCAGCCAAACAATAGAATTCAATAACTACGGCATGAAATTCTACTGTTCTACCTAAGTACCAGTTAAGGAAAGACAGGTAAATTCACTAAACATGCTGCACGTAGTTCAAGTAAACAGTTAAGGTAAGTAGGCATGCTATTCTAGTCTAGTCGGATACCACACGTGCTCATGGAACTTAAATAAGAAGGAAATCAGGTTATTACTTAGTAGAAAAATCGGGGTTTTACACAATTAGCCCATGTACATACTAGTCACCTCATGTACACGACGCTCATATATAAAAAATAGTACAAATCCTACGTGGAGTTTCCCTCCCCCCCATAAAGTTAGGCAAGCCACTTACTTCGAACCAAGCTCAATCAATCGGTAAGAATGCCTTTTCCACGAATATCCAATTCTGAATTGCTCGAATCAAGCCAAAATAATTCGATACAGTCAAAAAAAATTATAGGAATCAATTTCATAAAAAAATACTTCATTTTCAATAAAAATCCGAAATTAACTCAAAAATTGCCCGTGGGGCCCACGTCTCGGAATCCAGTAAAACTCACAAAATCCGACAACCCATTCAATTATAAGTCCAACAACCATACCAGTTTCACTTAAATCCGACTCCGAATCGATACAGAAATCTCAAAAATTCATTTCTATGAGATTTCTAAAAGTTTCGCAAATTTCTCTCAATACACTAATTAAATGGTGAAAACAATGATATATTCGTGTATATTGACCAAATCCGAGTTAGAATCACTTACCCAAATATTTTTCCTTGAAAATCTATCGAAAATCGCCTCTCCTCAAGGTTCAATTCTTCAAAAATGGCACAGGGGACGAAGTCCCCTGTTTTATAATTCTGTCCAGGCAGCCCTCTGTCCTGCCTCAATCTTGGGCATCGATCATGGCCCTCGATCCTGGGCCTTGATCCTGACCTTCGATCATGGGCATCGATCCTGGCCCTCGATCCTGGCCTTCGATCATGGCCCTCGATCCTGGGCCTCGACCCTGGCTTCGATCCTGGCCCTTGACCCTGGCCTTTGATCCTGCCCTTCGATCCTAGGCTCTACTTCTGGGCTTCGATCCTAGCCCTCGACTTCTGGGCTTCGATCCCGGGCTCGATGTTTCTGCATTTCAAGCAGAAGAAATTGCAGCAGCTTTTGCAGCAGCTGTTTAAGTACAATTTTTGATCTGTTAACCATCCAAAATTCACCCGAGGCCCTCGGGACCTCAACCAAATACACCAACAAGTCCTAATACATCATACGAACTTATTTGAAACCTCAAATCGTATCAAATAATGCTAAAACCATGAATCATACCCCAATTCAAGCTTAATGAAACTTAAGAATTTCCAACTTATATATTCGATGTCGAAACCTATCAAATCAAGTCCGATTGACCTCATATTTTGCACACAAGTCATAAATGATATAAGGGAGCTATGAAAATTTTCGAAACTTTATTCCGGCTCCGATATCAAAAAGTCAACTCCCTGGTTAAACTTCCAAACTTAAATTCCCATTTTAGCCATTTCAAGCCTAAATGAGCTACAGACCTCCAAAACACAATCCAGACACGCCCCTAAACCCAAAATCACCTAACAGAGCTAAAGTAATCGACAGAATTTCATTCCGGAGCCGTCTTCAGACAATTATGACTACAGTCCAAATCCTAAGACCGAATGGAGCAGTTCCCCGGGTTGGTGAATCATTGGCACATATTTTTGACATTTGTCACATTTTCGAACAAACTCATTCGTATCATTTTCCATGCTGATCTAGTAATAGCCAACTCTGATTACCTTTTGAACCAATGATTCAGCACCGGAGTGATTTCCGCAAGTGTCTTTATAAATTTCCCTTAGAACTTACTTGGTGTCTCTAGGTCCCAGACATACTACTAATGGACCATTGAACATTCTTCTAAACAAGGTTCCATCTTTGGTCAAAGTGAATCATGCTGTCTTCATGCGTAGGGCCCCTAGATTCTTTTGGATATGAGGGAAGCTTTTAGTCTTCAAATACTCTATGTACTTATTTCTCCAATCCTAGGTCACGTTTGTGGAATATATCACGACGTGACCTTCTTTGACTACTGATCTCATGAATTGCACGACGGCCCCTGAATCGAGCTCGTTGTCTTCGATTGATGACCTTAAGTTTGCGAGAGCCTCAGCCTCACTATTCTGATCTCGAGGCACATATTGCAAAGTACACTCCTTAAATCGGTGCAAAGTTACTTGTAAATTATCTAGGTATCTTTGCATTCAGTCTTCTCTGACTTCGAAGGTTCCGTTAACTTGATTCACTACGAGGAGAGAGTCGCATTTGGCCTCAATCACCTCCGCTCCCAAGCCTTTAGCTAGTTCGAGACCTGCAATCATGGCCTCATATTCGACCTTATTGTTAGTCAATTTCACAGTTCTAATAGATCGTCTCACCACGTTGCCTGTAGGTGGTTTTAGTACGATGCCAAGCCCGTACCCTTTCGCGTTCGAAGCACCATCCGTAAAGAAGGTCCATATTCCTGAGGACGTACCCGAATTTATAAATAGTTCTCTTTCGACCTCGGATACTAGGGCCGGTGTGAAGTCAGCTACGAAGTCTGCCAAAATTTGAGACTTAATTGCTGTTCGGGGTCGATATTCGATATCATACCCGCTGATTTCTATGGCCCATTTGGCCAACCGTCCCGAAAGCTTGGGTTTATGCAAAATATTTCGAAGTGGACAAGTTATTACAACACATATGGGGTGACATTGAAAGTAGGGTTTTAGTTTCCTGGAGGCGCTTATCAAAGCGAGCGCCAGTTTTTCTAGGTGGGGATATCTAGTTTCGGCCTCACCTAAGGTCCGACTGACATAATAAGTGGGAAATTGCGTACCTCTTTCTTACCGGACTAGGACTCCACTTACCGCTACCTACGATACTGCCAAATATAAGTAAAGTCTTTTGTCTGCCCTTGGTGTATGAAGTAGCGGCGGGTTCGATAAGTACCGTTTAAGCTCATCCAAGGCCTGCTGGAATTCCGAGGTCCATGTGAAATTATTTTTCTTCTTTAGCAACGAGAAAAATCTTAGTGGTCAGGGACGAAGGACTTCGAGATGAATCGCCCCAGGGCGGCCATGCACCCAGTTAACCTCTGCTCGGCCCTTACGCTGTCTACCACCGTGATGCCATCGATAGCTTTGATCTTGTCAGGATTAGTCTCGATTCCTCGGTTAGATACCATGAATGAGAGAAATTTTCCTAATCCGACCCCAAATACACATTTTTTCGGGTTTAGCTTCATGTTGTACTTCTTCAATATACTAAGAGTTTCCTGCAAGTGCTTTAAATGGTTCTCTGCTCGCAGGGACTTAAATAGCATGTCATCAATGTAAACTTTCATAGATTTCCCTATTTGTTCTTCGAATATCCAATTTACTAGGCGTTGGTAAGTAGCACCAACATTTTTTAATCCAAATGGCATTACATTGTAGCAGTAGGTACCACACTTAGTGATGAACGAGGTCTTTTCTTGATCATCCAGGCTCATTTGTATTTGATTGTACTCGGAATAGGCATCGAGAAAACTGAGGATCTCGTGGCTGGCCGTGGCATCGATCATGCGATCGATATTAGGAAAAGAATCCTTGGGGCATGCTTTATTTAGATCCTTGTAATCTACACACATTCTAAGTTTGTTTTCTTTTTTAGGGACTACTACTACGTTTGCTAACCATTCGGGGTATTTTACTTCACGGATGGACCCTATTTTAAGAAGCTTGGTTACCTAGTCTTTGACGAAAGCATTTTTGACCTCGGACTGGGGTCTTCTTTTTTTGCTTCACCGAATGGAAATTTGAATCCAAGCTTAGTCTATGAGTGGCGATTTCTGGTGGTATCCTTGTCATGTCAAGATGGGACCAAGAAAAACAATCCATGTTAGCTATAATAAATTGAATAAGCTTTTTCCTGAGCTCGGGATTTAACCCCGTGCCCGGGTATACCTTTCGTTCGGGCAGATGTTTGATTAGTGTGATTTGCTCCAGTTCTTCGACCGTTGATTTGGTAGCGTCGGAATCATTGGGGACTATGAAGGATCGAGGGAACCCATAATCATCATCTTCGTCAGTCTCATGCTTTTCTAATTGGGTCGAGGCCGGAGTTTGTGATTTCTATTTGGTCTCCTATTTTTCCTTCGAATTTGACCCCTTTATCGATGAGAGTGACGATATCGGAATCACTTCGTCAACGGCAAACATTTCCTTTGCGGCGGGTTATTCCTCGTAGATTGTTTTGATTCCCTATTGTGTTGGGAATTTTAGAACACGGTGAAGGGTCGAGGGTACTGCTCTCATGTTGTGGATCCATGGTCTCCCGAACAGGATGTTATACCTCATGTCGCCCTCGATCACGTGGAACTTCGTTTCTTGGATGGCAAAGTTATCTTGCTTGTTTAGATGGCAGGGTTTGGGTGGCTAATTTCTGGCCTGCCCTATCCAAGATCAGAGTCGGGTCATGTGGCTCAAACGAATAGCCATTTGGCTCCTAAAGTGGGGTGGACTGCGTAAGGCTGGTTTCACTGAGCAACGAATAGCTCTCACTCTGTGCAGTGGAAGGATAACAAGCCGATGTCATCCAAGCCCAATAAATGCCTGATGGGCTGCTCTAATTAAACCACCACTTTAATGCCCCCAATTGAGTTACAAGCCCACGTTATTGAGCTCGCCCTTAGTAGTTTCATATGCTATGTTGAATCCGTTAAGTACTAGGGCCGTGGGCACAACCTGGTTTTGTAGACTGAGTTGCTCTACGACCCTCGATCGAATGATGTTGGCCGAACTACCTGGATCAATTAACATACGCTTAACTTGAGTCTTATTCATGAGTACAGATATTACTAGTGCATAGTCATGGGACTGCATGATTCCTTATGCGTCTTCGTCGTTGAAGGACAAGGTTCCTTTCGGTATGTAATCATGTGCCCGAGATCGCGTCTCCCTTACGATCGACACCTTGGTGCATTTTAACACTGGCCCTTGGGGAACATCGATACCTCCGATAATTATATAAATAATGTGTTGCGGTTCTTCTTGCTCATTTTTGTCTATTGAACTCCTTGTTTTTGAAGTGATTCTTGGCCCGATCACTTAAAAACTCCCGAATGTTCCCTTCATTGAATAACCAGGTTACTTCTTCTCTCAACTGCCTGCAATCTTCCGTTCTGTGGCCATGGGCGCCATGATACTTGCATACTTGATTGGGATTTCTCTGGACTGGATCGGTTTGCAGAGGTCGAGGCCATTTAGTATCTTTGATGTGTCCGATAGCTGATCCAATGGCGGATGCATCAACAATAAAGGTATACTCTGACAATCGCAGTGCTTCCTTAAGTCTGGTATGCTTGTCAAAACCATTCTTTCTCATTAGTCCTCGAGAGCCTTGGCCTCGATCACTTCTCTTCTCACCTCGTACGGAGTTGTGCCCAGGTCCGTTATCCCTACGATCTCTATTATACAACAGGTATCGATCCATGTTCAACTTGGTTATCGACCGATGTCCCTTTTGGTAACAGATCCAGAAGGAGCCCCCATCTGGTCATCTTCGATTCTAATCTTTGATTGATATAGATTATGTATATCGGCCTAGGTAACAACAGGGTACTCAATCAAGTTCTGCTTCAACTATTGTGAAACCACTAAGCTTCGTTCATTTAGTCCTTGGGTGAAAGCTTGAACGGCCCATTCGTCTATACCGATGGTAGATCCATTCACTCCATTTGGAAACAAGATACCAACTCTCTTAGCATCTCGTTCTCTTTTTGCTTTACCTTGAAAAGTCCCGACTTCCTAGTCTCGACCTTTATGGCTCCGGCGTGTGCTTTTATAAAAGAATCTGCAAGCATGGCAAAAGAATCGATAAAGTTAGGTGGTAAATTATGATACCATATCATTGCTCCCTTTGATAGGGTTTCCCCAAATTTGTTTAGTAATATGGATTTGATCTCGTCGTCCTCTAGATCATTCCCTTTAATAAAACACGTGTAAGAGGTGACATGTTCATTGGGGTCGGTCATTCCATTATACTTAAGAATCTAGGGCATGCAGAACTTCTTGGGGATCGGTTTGGGAGCTGCGCTCGAGGGGGGGGGGGAGGCTTTTGTACGAACTTTTTGGAATCCAAACCCTTTAATATTGGTGGTACCCCCGGGATCTGATCAACCTTGGAGTTATAAGTTTCCACTTTCTTGTCATTTGCTTCGATCCTCTTTTCCCCTGATTCTATCTGCTTTGTGAGTTCCTCGAGCATCTTTATAATTTTGGGGATAGTCCCTGATTCTTGTTTATTTGACCTTACCACAGCTGGCCCCGTTCTGTGGGTGACTTTGAGGTGGACTGTGCTCAGCCCTGCTCGGTGCCTGGGTTTGGCTCTGCGACTGAGCTATCGCCACATGTTGACCGTGATCATATGCAGGTTGATCCCGTCTTCTACAATATTTTGGGTATTTCAAATTGCAGATCGGGTTCCACCATGGATGTTGTTTTCGGGACCAGAATGTTGGTTCGCTTCGATGGCCACATGCGAATTAACATCAATCGGATCCACAAACCGAGTTCCAATGGGGTCAGGGGGTGGCCTTTCATCCCCGGGCGTCCCGTCGTTATTCTCCCCTTGATGGCCAGATTCGTTGTCGATATGTAATGGTATTAATTGAGAGTTCGTCATTTTTAGCCTGAAATCAAAGATACTTCCAAGAATAAGTGTAAAATAGTGTGTTTTACAGAGATTTGTATCAAATAACCACTATTATCCTTAGCCCCACAGTGGGAGCCAAACTGTTTACCCGAAAAATGGATAACAATTGAATTTATAAGCGGTTCTAAGGATATATAGTATAACTTGGTACAAACTAAGAAAATATATAAATAAATATCAAAATTAACCGTAAAAGGAATGAATGCAAACCGAATGAATTAATTATCCTAGGCCCTCAAGTTTGGTCACCCCAAACTGAATGGAGAATAACTGATATAAGAACAAAATGACTGAAAATCAAAACTAGAAGAAAGGCTGTATATTGCTTATATTCTATGAATATGAATTCTGCTTACAAATAATTAGACCCCCCTTATATAGTAGGGAAGTCCTATTCTTAATATAATTTCCAAATACAGTAAGGAATCCAATGATAAATTAATTAATTGGCCTCTCCTTGATATGCGTCAAGATTTCCGCTGAGATTCTCGCCCAATTGCGGAAATTCCGGTTTTCTGTTTTTTGGCTCGATAATCTCTCCTTAATTTTGGCCGATCTCGATCTTGATCGGTCTCTAACTTGCTCGATCTCGATCTTGGATGATCTCGATCATGACCGATCTCCATCTTGCTCGATCTCGATCTTGGCCGATCTCGATCTTGATCGGTCTCTGGATCACGAGCTCGGCGACCCAACTTCGTATTATGGCTCGATTCTACACGAGGCCGAACCTTGGTCTATCATGTTTCATTCTCGATTAGTCATACGAAGGATAAATTCGATTTTGACCGTATACACTTTTACTACATTTGACTTGTAGAGAAGAGGAAACTGAAGTAATGTAGTTGTACCTCTGTTTCAAGATTAGCTTGAAACATAATTTGTTGACCCGATTATTATTATATATTGACTTAATATCATTATAGAAACTTATAAACTTCAAATTCTAAATTCGCATGCATCCTATATGCGGGGTTCTTGTGATGGGGTTCATCTCATTTAAAAGCCAAAGTAATAGGCATGTGCCTAAGGAAAATTTCTTTGGTTTCGCAGCCAACTTTGTTTAATTTCGTTGGTTTGGTAGCCAACTTTGTTGAATTTCTTTGGTTTGGTAGCCAACTTTGCTGAATTGCTTTGGTTTGGTAGCCAACTCTGTTGAATTGCCAACATTGAAGAAAAAGAAGGAAAAGTGTGTGAAAATTGTCAAATATAATAGGCTTTAGAGAGTGAGGCTTCGACTATAAAAGGAGAGCTTCAGCTCTCATTTCTACACACCAACAAAGAGAGAAAGAAAGAGCGAGGTTTTGAAGATAAGGTGTAAGAAAATAGTGTGTGAGAAAAATAGAGATTGAACGATATTGTAGTGAGGTGGGAATATCAAAAGAGGATTATTTCTTTTAAGTGTTGTAGTGGTCTTTGGAGTACTTGACTCGGACCTACAAAGTGTAAAATTCCTTGCTATAGTGATATCAGTTGATAGTCTCAGTGCCGTAGTTTTTTCCCTTATTCAAAAGGATTTTCCACGTAAAAATCCTGGTGTCGTTGTCACTCTTTTATTCTTGTTAATTACCGTATCTCGGTGCTACGTTATTATTCCACTTTTATTACTCTGGATATTATTTTTGTAGGGAGTTTATTCCCAACAACTAGTATCAGAGCACAGGTTCTGCTCGTTCACAGAAATACTATTCATTATCGGTATTACTATAATCAGTGAAAGATAAAAATGTCCACAGTAAAATACAAGGTAGAAAACTTTAACAGAGATAGCGGTTTCTCAATATGGTAAAGAAGGATGGGGGATCTGCTCATCCAACAAGGATTACACAAGGTACTAGATGATGATGATGCCAAAAAGCCTGATACCATGAAAGCTGAGTGTAACGATCCGACTTGTCGTTATAAGAATTTATGTCCCGTTCAGTGACTTAAGGTCTCAAGAAGCTTCACAATATGTATTATGACCCGCGGGAGTGTTCGAGTTTGATTTACTGAAGATTCGAAATTAAATTAAAAGAAAAATCCTTAATTTGAAGCTTAAATGGAAAGAGTTGACTGGAGAGTTGACTTTTGAGCAAACGACTCCGGAATGGAATTTTGATGATGTCAATAGCTCCGTATGGTGATTTTGTATTTAGGAGCATGTCCGAAAAATTATTTGGAGGTCCGTAGTAGAATTAAGCTTGAAATGTCGAAAGTTAAATTTTTGGGAAGTTTGGCCAGAGAGTTGACTTTTGAGCAAACGATCTCGGAATGGAATTTCGATGATGGAAATAGATTCGTATGATAATTTTAGACTCAGGCGTATGTTCGGATTTGGATTTGAAAGTCCGTAGGACAATTCGACATATTTTGGCGAAAGTTGAAAAATATAAGATTTTGGAAGAGTCCGGCCGAAAGGTGAATTTTGATAACGAGGTCGGATTTCAATTACGGATATGGGAATAGCTCCATTAAGTCAATTATGACTTGTGTACAAAATTGAAGTCATTCCGGATTGATTTGATACGTTTCGGCGCAAAATATAGAAGTTGGAAGATTTAAAAACTTATAATTCGATTCGATGCGCGATTCGGAATTTCGGCATTGTTTGACGTGGTTTGAAGCCTCGACTAAGTTTGTATTGTATTTTGGGACATGTTGGTATATTTGGTTAAAGTACCGAGGGCCTCGGGTGGATTTCGGAAGGTTAACGGAGTTGATTTTTGGATGAGAAAGCTGCTGGAATTTGCTGTTGTTTCTGGGCAGCAGTTGGTTCTTCGCTTCTGTGGAAGTTTCATCGCAGAAGCGGCATCGCAGAAATGAGGATTTCATCGCAGAAGCGAATGGAAAGGGGTACTGGACAGAGGTCGCAGGGGCGACGCATTTTGCGCACCTGCGTGATCGCAGATGTGACTGCTGGAACGCATAAGCGGAATGAGGCAGCTTGGCATTGTTTCGCAGAAGTGGTCGTTTTGTCGCAGAAGCGACACCGCAGAAGCGCATTTTCTTCCGCAGAAGCGAACACTGCTGGGAAGTGCATTGTGGGGCTTTGCAGCAGTGCATTTTGGCTGACAAAAGCGACCTCGTAGAAGCACAAAGTCAGTCCGCAGAATCGAAAAATGGACAGAAACTTAAGGACCAAAAATGGTCATTTCGCCATTTTCGATTGGATTTTTGGAGCTCGGTTTTGGGGCGATTTTATAGGAGTTCTTCACGACTTTGACCTGGGGTAAGTATCCTATATCTAAAAGTGATTATATTTCATAAATCCATGGTTATATTCATCATTTAATTCGGATTTAAATGGAATAAATCAAAATTTTTACAAAATCTTCCAAGAATGAAAATTTAAGATTTGGAGGTCGAGTTGTTATTGGAATTCGATAAAATTGGTATGGTTAAACTCGTATCGGAATGGGCATTCAGAATTCATGAAAATTATGTCGGGTTCCGAGGGGCGGGCCCCGCTTTGACTTGTTGGAATAAATTTTTAAGTCGACGTATTATTATCCGAAATTATTTTCGACGAATTTTAATGGAGTTATACAGTTAATTTGGATAGATTTGAGCTGTCCGGAGGTCAATTCAAGCAAGAAGGCTGTTTTGGAATATCGGCCTAACTTCAAAAAGGTAAGTGTCTTGCTTAACCTCGAGTGGGGGAATTACCCCTTTGGCATTGAGTCTTATGTGCAATTTGTGAAATGTGAAAAGCCGTGTACGTGAGATGACGAGTACGTACTTGGGCTTATACGTGCAAAATTCATTGAATTGAAGTCTTAGGCATTATTGTGCAGTAAATTGGGAAATTGTGAAAAATTATTAAATCATCTGTTTGCCATGCCTAAATCCTTATTGTTGAATTCGTTTTTATATGATAGTTTGATGTGATTGTTACTTGAAGTATTTATGAAATTTCGTGAGTATTGTTGGTTTAATATTTCTTAGAAATTAATTCCAATATGAATTTTCTTATGCAAATAATTAATTTAAGTAAGCTTAAGAATAAGTGTTAATATAATTATCTAAATTTTTATTAATGAAGGTTTTGCTTTATGCTGAGTAATTTCTATCTCTATTGATTGTTTTTGGGTGTTATATACATTGTGTGGAGCCTTGAGCTATTTGTTGTGAAATTAATTGATTTTGTTATATCTTTGGAATTTAGTTGTGGCCATTGGGCAAATTGTGATATGAATTGATTTTATTATATTGTCGTATTAATTTTCCGTGTAAATTGTTGTATTGTGTGAGTTATTATTTTGGGGAGATAAGGGTGGCATTTTACCGTTGATATTATATGGGTATAAGGGTGTCATTTCACTGTTATTGTGTTTGTTGGAATATTATCTGGGCGGAGCGATAAGGGTGGCTATAAGAGCGATAAGGGTGGCTATAGGAGCGATAAGGGTGGCAATATGAGCGATAAGGGTGGCTATTGATATTGTCTTGGCAGAGCGATAAGGGTGGCTATAAGAGCGATAAGGGTGGCAATAAGAGCGATAAGGGTGGCTATTGTCAGGGACGATATGTGATGATGTGGGGTTGTGGTGTTGATAATTTTCATGTGATGTTGTGATTTTCTTGTATTTCTTTTATACCTTGTGCAATTTGTCTTGTGGTTGGTAAATTGATAACAATATGATTTATGTTGAAATTGAGAGCCTATGGCTATTGCCAGGTGGATTATAAAATAAAATGTGGACACGAGGTGCCGTGAGTAAATAATGAGGATATTTGGCACGTGAATTATCCATGCAATTGTGATATGAAATGTGGGCATGAGGTGTTGTGATGAAATAATAATGATAATTGGCACGTGAATTGTCCATGCAGTTGTGATATGAAATGAGGGCACGAGGTGCTGGGAAAATATTATGATTTAATTATGGGCACGAGGTGCCGTGGAAATATGAAAATGAGCTGAGACCCGTGTTTACGAAAAATATGAAAATGGGCTGAGACCCGTATTTTTATGATTTTGAAATGAGGTGTCACATGGTGACTTTTTAATTGAAAGAATTATAGTCAAAATATTTATTTGGAAGGATTTTTACTTAAAAAGTATTATATGAAAGAATTGTATTTGAAAGATATTTATTTGAGGAAATTATATTTGAAAAGATTTATTGAAAGAATTATATTTAAAAAATAATTATTTGAGAAAATTATATTTGAAAGAGAGTTATCTGGAAGAATTATATGTGAAAGACATTTATTTGAAGGACTTGATTTAATTGGGTGTAATTGTGTTTATTAATTGTTGAGTGATATTAATGGTATTCTTGTTGCCTGCTGTGCATATTGCTGGTTGTTTTATCCTGCCCTTATTATTATTTGTTTCCTATTCTTTTTGTATGCTATATTGCACAGGTTATTAGACTAGTGAGTGTCTTGACTGTATCTCGTCACTACTCCACCGAGGTTAGTCTTGATTCTTACTGGGTACCGACTGTGGTGTACTCATACTACACTTCTGCACATATTTTGTGCAGAGCCAGGTATTCGAGATATCGGATTTGAGCAGAGTTAAAGCGCGATCGTAAGGATTTAAGGTAGAGCTGCTTGGCCATCGCAGTCCCTTGGAGTCTTTTCATTTCATTGTATTATTAATTTGTAATCAAACAATATTGTATATTCAGTCCTCGTGATCATTCCATGTATTCAGTTAGAGTTAATGACTCAATACTACCAGTCTTGGGAGGTTGTGTATTGTAATTATTTCCGCTGTTAGTTTCTATAAAAAAATGACTTCAAAAGGTAATTTAAATCGGCTTACCTAATCTTAGAGATTAGGTGCCATCACGACGCCTGTGGTGGGATTTTGGGTCGTGACACTAAGGATTTGGCTGACTTGGATGAAAGGGCTGCTAGTGCAATCGGGTTGGACTTATCAAATGATGTGGTAAATAACATCATTGATGAAGACACCGCATGTGACATTTGGACAAGGTTGGAAAGCTTATACATGTCCAAAACACTGACAAATAAATTATACTTGAAGAAGCAGCTATACGCCCTACACATGGGTAAAAGTACATTTTTTTGTCACATTTAAATGTGTTCAACAGACTAATCACACAGCTCGACAATCTTGGAGTGAAAATTGAGGAAGAAGATAAAGCCATCTTGTTGTTGAACTCATTAACATCTTCGTACGATAATTTGGCAACAACCATCGTGCACGGTAAGACTACCATTGAGTTGAAAGATGTTATATCGACTCTTCTACTCAATGAGAAGATGAGAAAGAAGCGTGAAAATCAAGGACATGATCTCATCACAGAAGATAGAGGCAGGAGTTATCAAAGGAGTTTAAGCAACTATGGTAGATCCAGAGCTCGTGGGAAGTCTAAGAACCTATCCAAATCAAGAGCCAGAAATTGCTAAAATTATGATTAACCAGGTCACTTCAAAAGAGATTGCCCAAATCCAAGGAAGGGCAAATGTCATGACCCAAAATCCCACCACATGCGCCGTGATGGTACCTAGTCTCTAAGACTAAGTAAGCCGATCATAATAACAATTCAAGACATTTTCTTTTGAAATAGATAATCAAAACCAACATCGGAAATAATTATAACACCTTCCCAAGACTGGTAATACTGAGTCACGAACTCTAACTTAATACATTCAATGATTTCAAGGATCGAATATACAATACTGTTCAAAATAGAGTTGACAGTACAATAAAATGGAAAGACTCCAAGTGACTGCGATAATCAAGCAGGTCTATCTTAAGTCCTTGTGATCACACTCTAACTCTGTCCAAGTCTGATATCTCCAATACCTGGCTCTGCACAAAAATCAGCAGAAGTGTGTTATGAGTACACCACAGTCGGTACCCAGTAAGTATCAAGACTAACCTCGGTGGAGTAGTGACGAGATACAGTCAAGACACTCACTAATCTAATAACCTGTGCAATATAGCATACAAAAAGAATAGGAAACAAATAGCAACAATAGTCAACCATTGATATAAACAACAGGACAACAAGAACACCATAAATATTGATAATCAACAAGTGATATAAATAGCAGGACAACAAGAACACCATAAATATTGCTCAACAATAATGAATACAAGTACAACCATTTAATCAAGTCCTTCAATTATAAATCGTTCACCTAAAAGTTTTTCAAATAATAATCTTTAGAATATAATCCTTACCAATAAATATATTTCGAATATACTTCCTTCAAATAAATATCTTTCAAATATAATTCTTTCAAATAAATATCTTTCGAATATAATTCTTTGAAATAATATTTTGAATATAATTCTTTCAAATAAAAGCCACCTTGTGACACCTCATTTCAAAATCATAAAAATATGGGTCTTAGTCCACTTCCATATTTCCACGACACCTCATGGCCATATTTCTATCACAACTACACGGACAACTCACGTGCCAATAATATCAATGTATATAAGATCCACATGATCAATTTATTTTCACTAAAGTGAGTTTACAAATTTTAAATCAAGTAAGAAATCAACAAAGAAATGAATTTATTTTAGAAATCATTTGGGCGAAGAAAATAACATTGCACTTAAATTAAAGCGTCAGATAAACTACTGATTTGGATGTAAAACTATTTAACTTAAAACATAATAATAATTTTTGAAATTTAAAACAACTCAATCATCAAAAATCAGTAAGAAAAACCAAAAATATACTTCTTCAGAGTCTCGTGCTAAAAAGCCAAAATCAACACAATACAACTAGGAGCATAACACACATAATAATAAAGTCAACTAGTACATCACAGAAGAAGACAAGAATTTACATATTAAATGAAACAAAATCACCAAAGACAAGAACATAAATAAAGAAATATCAACAGGGCACTCTCGAGGTACCGCCTCGTAGTCCCAAATCATAAATAAATTCACAATATCTCATTTCATTATATCACCGCGGGAGACTTCATATTTAATTTTTAAAGAAATCATTTTTCCCGAAATAGCATCCCGCGTTTTAGCTACCCTTATCACACCGCATGACTTCTAGTAGGTTCCCTACTAGCCACACGTTTCAAGCCACCCTTATCTCATCGCATGCGTTTCATCACCCTGACCTTATATCACCGCATGCGTATCAATATCACAATATTTCACAAATCGCACCTCAAGTGCTCAAATATCACAACATAATACAACTTGCACCTCAAGTGCTCACATATCACAACATATCACAAGTTGCACATCAAGTGCTCAAATATTATAACACATCACAAATTGCACATCAAGTGCTCAAATCTTACACCATATCACAAATTGCACATCAAGTGCTCAAATATTATAACTTTCCACAAAAATTAACAATACATTATTTTTCCACAATAAGGAGCCCACGACTTGATCATAATGTGCAAAACATCTTAACAAAATGTTCGGGAGTGAACAACTCCACCGAATAATATTACACAATTTGGCACTTTGCCTAAATATAATTCACGACCTTTATAATTCAATACTAAATTTTCAACAACATGAACTGAAAAGTAATTTATCAAGGAACAACACCTCTTTTAAATCACAACTTCAGGAAATAAATAGATTTATTCCTGAAAGTGTTAACTAAACTTTCCATTTAAATTATCTGTAGGTAAAATCAATAATGAAAGTGTTTTCCATAAAAATGGCAACTCAGACAAACACAGAGTTCATATAAACGTCAAGTGGCAATCACACCAAATTATCATATAAAAACAACCTCGGCAAACAAGGAATGAGGCATGACAAATAAGAGATTTAATAAGTTACAACAATTTTTCAATTTAATACTTAAGGGAGTCTATGAATTTCAACCGATATTATTTGCACATATAAACCAAGTACGTACTCGCCACCTCGCGTAAGTGGTTTTCAATTACACAATTTCCACATAAGACTCAATGCCTAAGGGGTAATTCTCCCACTCAAGGGTAGGCAAGATACTTACCTGATTTCGCAACCAAATTCAAGATTCCAATAAACCTTTTCCCCGCGAATTCGTGTCCGAACGCTTCAAATCTAGTCACAAACAATTCAATATACTCAATACGAATCGTAGAAAATAATTTCATATGAAATTACTAATATTCCGTATTAAAATCCGAAATTCATTTTAAAAATCGACAATGGGACCTACGTTTAGAATCCTGGAATAACTCACGAAATCCGAACACTCGTTCCGATACGAGTTCAACCATACAAAAATTATCGATTTCCGACATCGGATTGCCCTTCAAATCTTCAATTAAAATCTTTGAAGATTTCTACTATTTTTCAACCCAATATTTACCCATTTGAACTTAAAAGTCTTCCCACAACCTTATTGGTACAAGCATGTATAACTAACACTTTCATATCCAAGAATCATCTTACTAATTACCCATTTCTAGTTAGATTTTGAAATTGAAGGATTGGGGAAAGAAATTCTTACCTCTTTGAAGCTCTAGCAACGCTTTGATGCGATTTCAAGGTTTGATTCAAGATAGAGTAGTGAAATCATTAGTCCTTCCTTTCCTCTCTCTGGAATCACTCACCCCTCCATCTAAAACACCAAAAACTACCCAAAAATATGAACCCAAAACGAGTTAAATGAAATGGGAGTCGGGTTATTAAAAAAACCCTCCAAATTCCAGATCGGGCTATAGACCAGGCTAGGCACGCTCTGTAGCGAGCTACAGACCAGGCTTCACGAGCTTTATAGCGAGCTAAATACTAGGCTTCGCGAGCTCTATAGTGATCTAAATACCAGGCTTCGCAAGGGATATAACATGGTCTAGCGCGCTACAGACCTGGCTTCGCGAGGTCGAAATGATTCAACTTCCCAACACACTGTTCAACCCAATAAGTCCGAAAATAAAATACATTAGCTTACATTGGCACCGCGAAACCTTAAATTTCTTGGCGAAAGTTTACGGGGCATTACATTCTCCCCCGCTTAGGATCATTCATCCTTGAATGAGAATTACTGTCCGCCCCAAACACCTAACATAACGCATCTCTTCTCTCACACATCTCAGGCTCCCAAATTTGACTAACTCCCAAATTTTTCAGAAATTTCGACAGAGTCTCCTCTGAATTTGGGCCTATCCACCTTCTAGAGAAATACCAAAACCACTTCTAACAACACATCCACAACTCGATAAAGCATCACAACATACTAATAACACAAATTTCAACATTATTGACATTACATTAACAAAAGTGGCATCTAGAAGTACCTATTTGAATCATAACACATAGAAGTACCTTTCGATCCACAATCATTTGACTATACAATCAAGCGTGAACATTTTCTTTCCTTAACATTTTCGGCCTTCGAAGTGGCCTCTTCGACTCACATA
This sequence comes from Nicotiana tabacum, assembly GCF_000715075.1. Taxonomy (NCBI): domain Eukaryota; kingdom Viridiplantae; phylum Streptophyta; class Magnoliopsida; order Solanales; family Solanaceae; genus Nicotiana; species Nicotiana tabacum. The sequence goes on from NC_134090.1 coordinate 6,043,306, forward strand.
CTTCTCCATAACACTCGACAGAGGCAAATCTCAACTTCCGGACTTATCTAACAAGGATGGCAATTAAGTACCTCTCACAGGCCAATTATCCATTTACTTCACCTCCACTAGCTTCCACCAGAACGTTGGATAAAGGATTTCCAACTACCTTTTTAGACATAGACACATGAAACACCAGGTACATAGAGGACAATGATAGGGGAAACATCATACTCATAGTTTGGCCTATTTCCTTCAAATTTCATAAGGCCTAGTGTGACTACACATATTTTATCTTTATTAGCAATTCACCCAATATATCCATAGAGAAAATCGTGAGAATAACCCATTCATTTTCTTCAACTCTAAATCTCTACACGGAACACCAAAACTAGATCTTTGGCTACCTTCAACAATTACCTTAAGATGTGCTAGCATGAATATGACCATAAAATTTCCTACCCAATATATTTGACCATTGAATCGACATTCTTCTTTGAAATGTTTGAGCCTTCAACCAGCTGTAGCAACTCGTGCCTACGCACACATCATATGTATGCCCATAACCACATCTCTGGTCTTAATAGCTGTTCATAATCAATTACAACATCGCCAATTAACCTCATGTTAACTAAAATCTCTTTTCAAACCTTCACTTTACTAACAACGAGGCACGAGGCATGAAGACCTCATAATTATTTATCTGAATTAACGAGTCACATTTAACACTACCTGGGCACTCATCTCGTAGGCTAACACTCAATATTCACAGCACGAATATGGCTAAATATGCACATAAAATACATACAAGAATTTATCAAATAAGCCTAATAGGCACGACTCCCTATTAATAATTACAAATTTTAATTTCACAAAGGGAGAATTTAAACACATAATTTCTTTTCACCACAAAGACCTCGTCCATATATAACTTCCACCGCGGCTTGTAGCCCGGTTTAAATATTTCACACCATATAAAAATGCGAGGATCTCATCCTCAACTCTGAATCACAAGTATTTTGCACATTGTGCCAACTGAAATGTTTCATTCCCTTTTTTCCTTCTTTTAAATAAATTTCATAAATAGTTTTCACAACACATAATGAACCCCCATACCGGTAGGGCATATAATTTATAAAATTGTAACCAATTATCCCTAAATCACATCAAAACCCACTGTAGTGAGTAATACGAAGTCACCTTTTGGGACTCATAACCCATAATAATGTACAAAACAAAAAAATGATAGACACGGCTAACACCATCAAGTCTCCCAACAGGGATGAACACGTAAGTGAAGTACTAATTCACAAATCCACCATATAAGGAGCATGAAAGGAGTTCCCAACTCGATAATCGAATCGAAATAATAATAATAATAATACTCCTTTTGTTATAAATTAATTCATACCTGTAATGACATAATCTGGTGTATCGGCCTTAGCCAATTCATAGCAATTATATCAACGAGCCGGTCATCCCCCTCTTGGGAGCCCTCTACCTGCCTGCCCTCCGCCCCTAACTGGCTGTGCATGTGGGGTAGTAACAGGAATAAAGCCTGTAGCCTGAGTATTCTGATGAAATCCGCCTATCCCAAGCCTGGGACAATCTCTCATGATGTTCCTAATATCATCATACTGATAACAACCCCTATGCGGGTTCGTCTGCTCATACTAAGCGTATGCCGGATAATTGGAATAATCATTATAGGAACTCCATGCCGGTGGTGTATTAAAAGAACTTACTGGAGCACCCCGATTATTTCGAAATTGTTTCTGTGACCACGCTGATACTGAAATGTAGAATTATTAAAGACTCAAGAATACCGCAAGTCCTAGCATCATCCCATACAAATCTCAGCTCTTAATCGTATACAAGTTTCGGAGAACCTTTCAATACCACATACATACATCTCAGGCCAAAACTGATATAATACATGACCCTGCAATCTGATCATTGATAGTGAACTCCTTTCACTTGGCGTGCATCCACAAGACATATTCCAATGATCCACAATATTAACCTTCATCGCTCGTACGACACCGGTCATAAGACACCTCAAGCCATTTATTTGGCGCATGTCATCCTCGTGATAGTTAAGCTCGCTTCCTCGAGTTTCTTGGCTGCTAGTATGTACCCTTCCCTAAATAGAAATCCCATACGAACCACATAATCTCTAATACCACCAACTATCTTCAGATCTACATCACCTTGTGACCTTACCACGATTATGATGATTAGGCAGCTAATTAAACCTTCTTAAGATCGTACTTATCAACCAGATGTCAGAACCTGCTGCACCTCAATGTGCACAACTGAATGATCTCTCAATACTTTCGCATCCTCGATCTGGACGACACATTGTAATAATGGTTGAGCAACCTTGACTTCCTTATAACCCCTCTGTAGTATCACGAACTGTTGGCGTATAGTTGATACCGAGTGCACAAATTACATACACGAGTGGATGTAAAAGAACATAAGACATATGCTTCAAGCTGAATAAATGCCGCACGATAATGAATGAAAGAAATGGAAATTTTTCTACTAGCTATATAGCCTCTCGAAGATAAGTACAGACGTCTCCGTACCGATTCGCAAGACTCTACTAAACTCGTCTGTGACTCGTAGAACCTATGAACCTAGAGCTCTAATACCAACTTGTCTTGACCCAAAATTCCACCACATGCGTCGTGATGGCACTTAGTCTCTAAGACTAAGTAAGCCGATCATAATAACAATTCAAGCCATTCTTTTTGAAATAAATAATCTAAACAAACATCGAAAATAATTATAACATCTTCCCAAGAATGGTAATACCGAGTCACGAACTCTAACTGAATACATGCAATGATTTCAAGGATCGAATATACAATACTATTCAAAATAGAGTTGACAGTACAATAAAATGGAAAGACTCCAAGTGACTGCGACGACCAAGCAGACCTACCTTAAGTCTTTGCGATCACACTCTAACCCTGTCCAAGTCTGATATCTCCAATACCTGGCTCTACATAAAAATGTGCAGAAGTGTAGTATGAGTACACCACAGTCGATACCCAGTAAGTATCAAGACTAACCTCGGTGGAGTAGTGATGAGGTACAGTCAAGACACTCACTAGTCTAATAACCTGTGCAATATAGCATACAAAAAGAATAGGAAACAAATAGCAATGATAGTCAACCATTGATATAAACAACAGGACAACAAGAACACCATAAATATTGATAATCAACCAGTGATATAAATAGCAGGACAACAAGAACACCATAAATATTGCTCAACAATAATGAATACAAGTACAACCATTTAATCAAGTCCTTCAATTATAAATCGTTCACCTAAAAGTTTTTCAAATAATAATCTTTAGAATATAATCCTTACCAATAAATATATTTCGAATATACTTCTTTCAAATAAATATCTTTCGAATATAATTCTTTCAAATAAATATCTTTCGAATATAATTCTTTGAAATAATATTTTGAATATAATTCTTTCAAATAAAAGTCACCTTGTGACACCTCATTTCAAAATTATAAAAATACGGGTCTCAGCCCACTTTCATATTTCCACGGCACCTCATGCCCATATTTCTATCACAACTACACGGACAACTCACATGCCAATAATATCAATATATATAAGATCCACATGATCAATTTATTTCCACTAAAGTGAGTTTACAATTTTTAAATCAAGTAAGAAATCATTAAAGAAATGAATTTATTTTAGAAATCATTTGGGTGAAGAAAATAACATTGCACTTAAATTAAAGCGTCAGATAAACTACTGATTCAGATGTAAAACTATTTAATTTAAAATATAATAATATATTCTTTTATTTAAAACAACTCAATCATAAAAAATTAGTAAGAAAAACAAGAAATATACTTCTTTAGAGTCTCGTGCTAAAAATCCAAAGCCAACACAATACAACTAGGAGCACAAAACACATAATAATACAGTTAACTAGTACATCATAGAAGAAGACAATAATTTACATATTAAATGAAACAAAATCACCAAAGACAAGAACATAAATAAAGAAATGTCAACAGGGCACTCCCGAGGTACCGCCTCGTAGTCCCAAATCATAAATAAATTCACAATATCTCATTTTCTTATATCACCGCAGGAGCTTTCACATTTAATTTTTAAAGATATCATTTTTCCCGAAATAGCATCCCGTGTTTTAGCCACCCTTATCACACCGCATGACTTCTAGTAGTTCCCCTACTAGCCACACATTTCAAGCCACCCTTATCTCACCGCATGCGTTTCATCACCCTGATCTTATATCACCGCATGCGTATCAATATCATAATATTTCACAAATCGCATCTCAAGTGCCCAAACATCACAGCATAATACAACTTTCACCTCAAGTGCTCACATATTACAACATATCATAAATTGTACGTCAAGAGCTCAAATATTATAACATATCACAAATTACACACCAAGTGCTCAAATCTTACAACATATCATAAATTGCACATCTAGTGCTCAAATATTATAACATATCACAAATTGCACATCAAGTACTCAAATATTATAGCTTTTCACAGAAATAAACAATACATTATTTTTTCACAATAAGGTGCCCACGGCTCGATCATAATGTATACAACATCTTAACAAAATGTTCGGGAGTGAACAACTCATCCGAATAATATTTTTCAATTTGGCACTTTGCCTCAATATGATTCACGACCTTTATAATTCAATACCAAAATTTTAACAACGTGAACTGAAAAGTAATTCATCAAGGAACGACACCTCTTTTAAATCACAACTTCAGGAAATAAATAGATTTATTCCTGAAAGTGTTAACTAAACTTTCCATTTAAATTATCTGTAGGTAAAATCAACAATGAAAGTATTTTCCATAAAAATAAAAACTCAAACGCAGAGTTCACATAAAAGTCAAGTGGCAATCACAATAAATTATCATATAAAAACAACCTCAGCAAACACGAAATGAGGCATGACAAATAAGGGATTTAATAAGTTACAACAATTTTTTAATTTAATACTTAAGGGCGTCTACGAATTTCAACCGATATAATTTGCACATATAAACCAAGTACGTACTCGTCATCTCGCGTACATGGTTTCAATTATACAATTTCCACATAAGACTCAATGCCTAAGGGGTAATTCCCCCACTCAAGGTTAGGGAAGATACTTACCTCGCTTCGCAACCAATTTCAAGATTCCAATAAACCTTTGCCTTGCGAATTCGTGTATGAACTCTTCAAATCTAGTCACAAACAATTCAATATACTCAATACGAATCGTAGGAATTAATTCCACATGAAATTACTAATATTCTGTATTAAAATCTGAAATTCATTTTAAAAATTGACAATGGGACCCACATTTTGATTCTCAAAAAAACTCATGAAATCCGAATACCCGGTCCGATACGAGTTCAACCATACAAAAATTATTGAATTCCGACATCGGATTGCCCTTGAAATCTCCAATTAAATTCTTTGAAGATTTCTACCATTTTTTAACTCAATCTTTATCCATTTGAACGTAAAAAGCTTCCCACAACCTTATTGGTACAAGCATGTATAACTAATACTCTCATATCCAAGAATCATCTTACTAATTACCCATTTCTAGTTAGTTTTCGAAATTGAAGGATTGGGGAAAGAAATTCTTACCTCTTTGAAGCTATAGCAACCCTTTGATGCGATTTCAAGGTTTAATTTAAGATAGAGTAGTGAAATCCTTAGTCCTACCTTTCCTCTCTCTTGAATCGCTCTCCCCTCTATCTAAAACACCAGAAAATACCCAAAAATATGAACCCTAAACGAGTTAAATAAAATAGGGGCCGGGTTATAAAAAAAACCTCCAAATTACGGATCGAGCTACAGACCAGGTTAGGCATGGTTTGTAGCGAGCTACAAACCAGGCTTCACGAGCTCTGTATCTAGCTAAATACCAGGCTTCACGAACTCTATAGCTAGCTAAATACAAGGCTTCACGAGGTTTTTAGCGAGCTAAAGACCAGGCTTCGCGAGGTCGAAATGATTCAACTCACCAACGTACTGTTCAACCCAATAAGTCCGAAAATACAATACATTAGCCTACCTTGGCACCACGAAACCTTAAATTTCTTGGTGAAAGTTTGCGGGGCATTACAACAAAGGTGAAAACGATGGCCAGAATAATGACAACAACACAACTGCTATGGTGAAAAACAATGATAATGTTGTCCTCTTTTTAAATGAGGATGAGGAATGCATGCACTTGTCAGGTCCAGAGTCGAAATGGGTGGTTAATACAACAACATCTTACCATGACACACCGGTAAGAGATCTTTTTTGTAGATATGTAGCATGTGATTTTGGCATTGTGAGAATGGGTAACACAAGTTACTCAAAGATTGCAGGGATCGGTGATATTTGTATCATGACAAATGTCGGATGCACATTGGTTCTAAAGGACGTGCGACATGTACCTGATTTGTGGATGAACTTGATCTTGGGAATTGCTTTAGACCGAGATGGATACGAGAACTATTTTGCAAATAAAAAATGAAGACTCACAAAGGGATCATTGGTGATTACAAAGGGAGTTGATCGTGGCACGTTGTACAAGACAAATGCAGAAATATGCCAAGGTGAATTGAACGCGGCGCAAGATGAGATTTTTGCAGATTTGTGGCACAAACTAATGGGTCATATGAGAGAGAAGGGATTGTAGATTCTTGCCAAGAAATCACTCATTTCTTATGACAAAGGTACAATGATAAAACCTTGTGACTACTGTTTATTTGGTAAGCAACATATAGTCTCATTTCAGACATCGTCTGAAAGAAAATTGAATATACTTGATTTGGTATATTCTGATGTTTGTGGTCCAATGAAAATTGAATCAATGGGCGGTAACAAATATTTTATTACTTTTATTGATGATGGTTCACAAAAATTATGGGTTTATATTTTGTAAACCAAAGATCAGGTGTTTTAAGTTTTCCAGAAGTTTCATGCTATGGTGGAAAGGGAGATAGGCCAAAAGCTAAAGCGTCTCCGAAGTGACAATGGAGGTGAGTACACTTCAAGGGAATTTGAAGAGTACTGTTTGAGCCATGGGATTAGACATGAAAAGACTGTTCCTGGAACCCCACAACACAATAGCGTAGCTGAAAGGATGAACTGCACCATTATGGAGAAGGTGAGAAACATGTTAAGAATGGCTAAATTGCCTAAGTCATTCTAGGGTGAAGCAGTTCAGACAACCTGTTACCTGATCAATAGGAGTCCATCAGTTCCGTTGGTGTTTGACATCCCAAAGAGAGTTTGGACCAACAAGGAGGTGTCCCATTCGTATTTGAAGGTGTTCGGTTGTGGAGCTTTTGCACATGTACCAAAAGAGCAGGGAACAAAGCTGGATGATAAATCTGTTCCCTGTATATTCATCGGATATGGAGATGAAGAGTTCAGGTATAGATTGTGGGATCCTGTAAAGAAGAAGATCATCAGAAGCAGAAATGTAGTCTTCCGAGAAAGTGAAGTTGGAACTGCTGATGATATGCCAGAGAAGGCCAAGAATGGTATAATCCCTAACCTTGTCACTATTCCTTGTACTTCTAACAATCCCACAAGTGCAGAAAGTAGGACCGATGAGGTTGCCGAGTAGAGGGAGCAACTTGATGATGATGTCGAGCAAGTGGAGTACTCCACTCAGGAAGAAGAACGACCTCAACCTCTGAGGAGATCAGAGAGGCCAAGGGTAGAGTCATGTTGGTACCCTTCCAAAGAGTATGTCCTCATCAGTGATGAAGGGGAGCCAGAAAGTCTTAAGGAGGTGTTATCCCATCCAGAAAAGAACCAGTGGATGAAAGCCATGCAAGAAGAGATGGAATCTCTTCAGAAAAATGGTACGTACAACCTGGTTAAACTTCCAAAGGGTAAAAGACCACTCAATTGCAAATGGGTCTTTAAACTCAAGAAAGATGAAAATGGAAATCTGGTCAGATACAAAGTCGATTGGTGGTAAAAGGCTTCGAGCAGAAGAAAGGTATTGATTTTGAAGAAAGTTTTTCACCTGTTTTCAAAATGACTTCTATTCGAACAATCTTGAGCTTAACATCTAGCCTAGATCTTGAAGTGGAGCAGTTGGACGTGAAAACTGCATTTCTTCACGGAGTATATTTTCACTACTGAAGCTGGCAAGGAAATGATATGGTTGAAACAGTTCCTTCAAGATCTTAAATTGCATCAGAAGGAGTATGTCGTCTATTGTGATAGTCAAAGTGCAATAGACCTTAACAAGAACTCCATGTACCATGCAAGGACCAAACATATCGATGTGAGATATCATTGGATTCGAGAAATTGTAGAGAATGAATCTCCCAAAGTTTTGAAGATTTGTACAAGTGAGAATCCCGCAGATATGCTGACCAAGGTGGTACTAAGAGACAAGTTCGAGCTATGCAAAGAACTTGTCGGCATCCACTCAAACTAGAAGACAGTGCTACATCCTCTAGATGAATGAGACTGGAAGGGGAGATTCTTTGGCCAAAGTAATAGGCATGTGCTTAAGGAAAGTTTCTTTGGTTTGGTAGCCAACTTTGTTGAATTTCTTTGGTTTGGTGGCCAACTTTGTTGTATTGTCAACATTGAAGAAAAAGAAGGAAAAATGTGTGCAAATTGTCAAATATAGTAGGCTTTAGAGAGTGAGGCTTCAGCTATAAAAGGAGAGCTTCAGCTCTCATTTCTACATACCAACAAATAGAGAAAGAAAGAGTGAGGTTTCACAGACAAGGTATAAGAAAATAGTATGTGAGAAAAATAGAGAGTGGGCGATATTGTAGTGAGGTGTGATATCAAAAGAGGATTATTTATTTTGAGTGTTGTAGTGGTCTTTGGAGTATTTGACTCGGACCTACAAAGTGTAAAATTCCTTCCTATAATGATATCACTTGCTCGTCTTGGGTTCATGATTTTTTCCCTTATTCAAAAGGATTTTTCACGTAAAAATCCTGGCGTCGTAGTAACTCTTTTATTCTTGTTAATTACCGTATCTCGGTGCTACATTATTGTTCCGCTTTTATTACTCTGAATATCATTTCTGTAGGGGGTTTATTCCCAACATCTTGCCCCTTCCAAACTTGGCATGGATACTGATAGACAAGACATGCTCAACAATGGAGAGCCTCCTCTGAAGCAAAGAAGTTAAACTCTTGGCAAAACTGAAATTAAGAATAGCAAGTAAGAGTGTAACGACCCGATTTTTCATTTTAAGAATTTAATGTTCCGTTTAGTGATTTAAGGTCACGAGCAACTTCATAATATGTATTATGACCCGCGGGTATGGTCGAGTTTGATTTTCAAAATATTTAGAATTTAATTGAAAGAACAATTCCTATTTAGAAGCTTAAAATGGAAAGAGTTGAGCGGAGAGTTGACTTATGAGCAAACAACCTCGGAATGGAATTTGGATGATGGCAATAATTTCGTATGATGATTTTGGACTTAGGCGTATGTTCGAATTTGGATTTGGAAGTCCGTACGTCAATTCTACTCTGTAATGACCCGGCCGGTCGTTTTGAGAATTTTATCCCCGATCCCCTAATATCTGCTTTCCTCATATTTGTTTCTGCTTTTGGGATTTGCCGGAGTGTTTGGTTATGGAATTCGGGGAGTTTTGGGACACTTAGTCCCTAGTTGTGAGTTTAAGCCTTAGAGATTAGACCGTAGTCAGAACTGTGTGAAGACGGATCCGGAATGGAATTCTGTTGACTCCGTTAGCTCTGTTAAATTGGCGAAAGTTAAATTTTCGGCGATTTCGGCCGATAGTAGAATTTTTGATATCAAGCTCGGAATGGAATTCCGGAAGTGGCTGTAGGTTCTTAGTGTCATTTGTGGCTTGTGTGTAAAATTTGAGGTCATTCGGACTAGATTTGATGTGTTTCGGCGTCGTTTGTAGAATTTGGAAAATTCTAAATTCTTAGGCTTGAATCCGTGCTTAATTCATGAATTTGGTGTTGTTCGATGTGGTTTGAAGGCTCGACTAAGTTCGTATGGTGTAATAAGATTGGTTGGTAGGTTTGGTTGAGGTCCCGAGGGCCTCGGGTGTGTTTCGGGTGCTTAACAGGTGAAAGTTTGGACTTAGAGGAATTTTTGAGTTGCTGGTTCCGGTGTTTTTGCACCTGCGGTGGGGAAGAAGTGAGGCTGGTATCGCAGGTACACTTTTAGGCCGGGGAGTCAGTGGTCGCAGATGTGACGAGTGAGCCGCAAGAGCGGAGCCGCATCTGCGGAAGGGCAGTCACAGATGCAGAGGTGAGAAGGACCCAAGGTTCCGCAGAAGCGGACGTTTGAGCGCAGAAGTGCAACCGCAGGTGCGGACTCAAGCGCGCAGGTGCGGACCCAGCCCGGATAAGTGACCTTCGCACCTATGGTGATATTTTCGTAGGTGCATGACCGCAGATGCGGCCCCATGCGCGCATGTGCCGAAATCGCTGGGCAGAAAAGAGGATTCCGAGGGTTTGAAATTTCATAACACAAAATTCGATTTAGCGCTCGGTGGGAGACAATTTCTCGAGGGATTTTGAAGGAGAATTATTGGGTAACTAATTCTAACTCTATTTTGATCATAATACATTAATCTATTATTTTCCTCGTCTAATTAAGAAAATTGAGGGTAGAAGTTTGGAAATGGGGGAAAAGGTTCCCCAATTGAAAATCTGAGATTTGAATAGGAATTTGACGTCAGATTTAGATGATTTTTGTTCTAGTGAACTCGTGAGTGAATGGTGTTCATAATTTATAATTTTTACCCGATTCCGAGACGTGGGCCCGAGGAAACATTTTGGGCGTTTTCCCTAATTTCACGCTTTAGCTTCGAATTAATTAGCTAAATTAGTTACTTGTAGTTATATTTACATTATGCAATTAATTTGAATAGATTCGGGTCATTTGGAGTCGGATACTCGTGGAAAGAATGTGATATCGAGTTGATTTGAGCGGTTCGAGGTAAGTGGCTTGCCTAATCTTGTGTTGGGGACTTTCCCTTAGGATGTTTGATATTAATTGATGTGTGGGCGCCGTGTAAGTGAGGTGACGAGTACATACACAGGCAATTATTGCAAAAATCCCATTTTTCCTTTCTAAATCATAAACTGTTTTTCCTTATTAAATTGCACCGATACGTTTAATTGTTAAACTTAGATTAGAGAAGCATGCTTACGTGTTTTAACTGCCTAATTGACATTCTGTGTGCCATGCTTAGTTAAGTCCCTATTTTCCTTATCTGTGTCCAGTATAAACTGTATAACTCCATGCGATACCTGCCATTTCATCTTGCATTGCATATTTAAGTTGGGAATACTGACGTATTCCGGGAGATCCCCCTGTACTGCATATTTACTTTGGGACTACGGACGTATTCCGGGAGATCCCCTAGCACTGCATATTTACTTTGGGACTATGGACGTATTCCGGGAGATCCCCCAGCACTGCATATTTACTTTGGGATTACAGACGTATTCCAGGAGATCCCCCTGTACTGCCTATTCATTTGGAACTATGGGACGGTATCCCGGGAGGTTCCCCACTGTGTTTACCTTGTTCTGAGTCAAGGGCTCTCTTAACTGTTAAATTTCGAGAATTTCTTTAACTGTGTTACCGTAAATATTACTTATATATTTTACTGTTTAATTTATTATATTTACTCCGGTATGGCCTTGACCTGACCTCATCACTACTCGACCGAGGTTAGGCATGACACTTACTGGATACCATTGTGGTGTACTCATGCCCTTTCCTGCATATATTTTCGTGTGCAGATCCAGTGCGAGCTATCAGCCTCGGGGTTAGTGCGTGCTGCTGATTCTAGGAGACTTTAGGGTACTTCTGCTTGCGTCCACAGATCCTCGAAGTTCCCTTCTACTCCCTCGCTAGAGACTTTATTTATTATCTTCAGACTTCTGTATAGAGCTACATAGATTATAGCGGCTTGTGACTTAGTGATATTCCGGGTCTTGGGAAATTATTTTGTATATGCCGAGTGGTATTACTCTTGGCTATTCACAATATGCTATTTATTTTTGAAAATGTTGTGTTTTCTTTATATTTTTCGTAATATTAGGCTTACCTGGTCGTAAAGACTAGGTGTCATCGCGACACCTTACGGAGGGTTAAATTTGGGTCGCGACAAGTTGGTATTAGAGCACTAGGTTCATGGGAGTCGCGAGTCACAAGCCGGTTTATTAGAGTCTCACGGATCAGTGCGGAGACGTCCGTACTTATCTTCGGGAGGCTATGTAACTGTTAAGAACAATCATATTCCTTTGATTTCCTTGTCGTGCGAGTTATTGACATCAAAATTCTAAAACTCTATTCTATTCTTTCTCAGAGATGGTGAGGACCCGTACCGGGAGGACCGACGATCAGGCACCCGAGCCCCTTATCAGAGCAGCTAGAGGCCGGGGTCGGGGTAGAGGATGACTACGCGGTGCAGCCCGAGAACCTGCGAGAGCTGCGTCAGAGGAGCCCCCAGCAGCTCCAGCTGGAGGGCCAGCACCAGAGATCCCTATTGCTACTCCAGCCCTCCAGGAGACTTTAGCTTAGTTCATGAGCATGTTCAGCACTCTGGCTCAGGCTGGACTATTTCCGATAGCTCCCGCTACATCTCAGGCCAGGGGAGGGGCACAGACTCCCGCAACTCGCACTCCTGAGCAGATGGTCCGGGTTGATCAGGCCCCAGACTATATTCCTATGCCCCTAGTGGCTCCGGTTCAACATGAGACCAGGGTAGCTGCTTCTGAGGCAGAGCAGCTCAGACTTGAGAGGTTCAAGAAGTACCACCCACCTACTTTTAGTGGACTAGCTTCAGATGATGCTCTGGGTTTTCTTGAGGAGTGTCATCATATTCTCTGCACTATGGGCATTGTGGAGACGAGTGGGGTTTCTTTTACCACTTTCCAGCTGAGGGGAGCGGCATATCAGTAGTGGCGTGCCTATGAGTTGAGTAGTCCGAACGAGGCAGCCTCACTCACTTGAGCTCAGTTTTCATAGATGTTCTTGTGTGAGTATGTTCCTCAGAGCCTCAGGGATGCTTGGCGCGCAGAGTTTGAGCAGTTGCGTGAGGGTGCTATGACTGTGTCGGAGTATGCAGTCCGTTTCAGTGAGTTAGCTCGCCATGCACCGGCTCTAGTTGCTACAGTCAGAGAGAGGGTTCGTCGCTTCATTGAGGTACTCCACCCAACTATTCGGACCAGTATGGCCAGGAAGTTGGAGATGGACATCATTTATCAGCAGGCAGTGAGCATTGCCAGGAGAGTGGAGGGAATATTCGCCCGGGACAGAGAGGAGAGAGAGGCCAAGAGGTCTCGAGAGACTGGTCATTATTCAGGAGCTCGTGCACCAGCAACACGCCATGGTAGGGGTTTTGTGAGTCGCCCTGTTCATTCAGCTCTTCTAGCAGCCAGCGGTGTTCCAGTTCCTCCTAGACCTCAGGAGCCCTATTATGCACCGCAAGTATCTAGTATGCCTCCTACTCGAGGTGCAATTACCGGCCAGTCCAGCAGGCCAGGTCCGAGTCAGTCTCAGCCGCCGCGTCCTCTGAGAGGTTGTTTTGAGTGTGGTAACACTCGTCACCTGGTTAGAGATTTCCCCAGATCCAGGAGGGGTACACCTCCATAGACTAATCAGCCTCCACGTGCTCCACCGGGTCCTCCGGCCATTCTTCCAGCCCCAACTGCCACTCCACCTTCTCAGGCAGCTCGAGGCGGAGGTTGGGGAAGTAGAGGTCGCCCTTGAAGGGGAGGCCAGGCCAGGTACTATGCCCTTCCAGCCCATTCAGAGGCCGTCGCTTCAGATTCTGTCATCACATGTATCGTCCCTGTCTATCATAGGGATGCATCAGTATTATTTGACCCAGGCTGTATGTATTCATATGTGTCTTCTTATTTTTCTCCACATTTGGGGATATCTCGGGATTCTTTGAGTTCCCCTATTTATGTATCTACTCCTGTGGGAGATTCTCTCATTGTGGAATGCGTATATCGGTCGTGTTTGATTGCTCTTAGTGGTTTTGAGACCAGAGCCGATTTGTTATTACTCAGTATGGTAGATTTTGATGTTATCTTAGGCATGGACTAGTTGTCGCCGTATTATGCTATTCTTGATTGTCACACTAAGACCATGACGCTGGCTATGCCAGGCGTGCCGAGATTAGAGTGGAGATGTACCTTAGAGTATACTTCCCGCCGGGTCATTTCATTTCTTAAGTCTCATGGAATGGTTGAGAAGGAGTGTGATGCGTATTTTACCTATGTGAGAGATGTTAGTATTGATACCCCTACAATTGAGTCAGTTCCAGTAGTGAGGGACTTTCTAGATGTGTTTCCAGCTGATCTTCCGAGCATGTCGCCCGACAGAGACATTGATTTTGGCATTGATTTGTTGCCGGGAACTCAACCCATCTCTATTTCTCCATATCGTATGGCTTCTCCCGAATTAAAGGAGTTGAAGGAGCAGTTACAAGAGTTTCTTGATAAGGGTTTCATTCGGCCCAGTGTGTCACCTTGGGGTGCTCCTGTCTTATTTGTGAAGAAGAAGGATGGTTCTCTGCGGATGTGTATTGATTACCGCCAGTTGAACAAAATCACAGTGAAGAACAGGTATCCATTGCCTCGTATTGATGACTTATTTGATCAGTTACAAGGTGCCAGAGTGTTTTCCAAGATTGACTTATGTTCTGGTTATCATCAGTTGAAGATTCAGGAGTCGGATATCCCGAAGACTGCTTTTAGGACCAGATATGGTCACTATGAGTTTCTTGTCATGTCATTTGGGCTGACCAATGCCCCAACAACCTTTATGCATTTGATGCATAGTGTGTTCATGCCTTATCTTGATTCCTTTGTCATTGTGTTTATTGATGACATCCTGGTATATTCTCGATCTCGGGAAGATCATGAGCAACACCTGAGGACTGTGCTTCAGACTTTGAGGGAGAAGAAATTGTATGCAAAATTTTCTAAGTGTGAATTCTGGCTTGATTCAGTGGCATTCTTGGGCCACATAATGTCTTGTGATGGGATCAAGGTAGATCCGAAGAAGGTGGAGGCAGTGCAGAGTTGGCCTAGACCGTCATCAGCTACGGAGATCAGCAGTTTCCTTGGTTTGGCGGGGTATTACCGTCGCTTTGTGGGGGGATTTTCATCCATTGCAGCACCTATGACCAGGCTGACCCAGAAGGGTGCTCCGTTCAGGTGGATCGAGGAGTGTGAGGAGAGCTTTCAGAAGCTCAAGACAGCTTTGACTACAGCCCCAGTATTAGTATTGCCTACAGGTTCGGGGTCCTACACTATTAATTGTGATGCCTCGAGGATTGGCTTTGGAGCGGTATTGATGCAGGACGGTAGGGTGATTGCCTACGCGTCTAGATAGTTGAAGGCGCACGAGAAGAATTATCCAGTTCATGATCTCAAGTTAGCAGCTATTGTTCGCGCCCTGAAGATCTGGCATCATTATTTGTACGGTGTTCCCTGTGAGATTTACACTGATCACCGGAGTTTGCAGCAATTGTTCAGGCAGAAGGACCTTAATTTGCGTCAGCGGAGGTGGTTGGAGATACTTAAATACTATGATATCACTATATTATACCACCCGGGGAAGGCTGATGTAGTGGCTGACGCCTTGAGTCACCGGGCAGAGAGTTTGGGGAGTTTGGCATATCTTCCGGCAGCTGAGAGGCCCTTAGCCTTGGATGTTCAGGCCTTAGCCAGCCAATTCGTGAGATTGGATATTTCAGAGCCTAGTTGGATATTAGCTTGTGTGGTTGCTCGGTCTTCTCTTTATGACCGTATCAGGGGGAGCCAGTATGATGATCCTCATCTTCTAGTTCTTCAGGATAGGGTTCGACGAGGTGATGCCAGAGATGTGACTATTGGTGATGACGACGTGATGAGGATGCAGGGCCGGATCTGTGTGCCTAATGTAGATGGGCTTCGGGAGTTGATTCTCAGGAGGCCCACAGCTCGCGGTACTCCATTCATCCCAGTACCGCGAAGATGAACCAGGATTTGAGACAACACTATTGGTGAAGGAGGATGAAGAAGGATATAGTTGGGTTTGTGGCCAAGTGTCTCAACTGTCATCAGGTCAAATATGAGCACCAGAGGCCGGGTGGATTACTTCAGAGATTAGAGATCACAGAGTGGAAGTGGGAGCGGATTACCATGGACTTTGTAGTTGGACTTCCATGAACTTTGAGAAGGTTCAATGCTATTTGGGTGATCGTGGATCGGCTGACCAAGTCAGCTCATTTTATTCCAATGTTGACCACTTATTCGTCTGAGAGGTTAGCTGAGATTTATATCAGAGAGATTGTCCGCCTTCATGGTATTCTAGTATCCATCATTTCAGACAGGGGTACACAGTTCACATTACGGTTTAGAAGAGCCGTACAATAGGAGTTGGGTACTAGGGTGGAGATGAGCATAACCTTTCACCCTCAGACGGACGGGAAGTCTGAGCGCACGATTCAGATTCTTGAGGATATGCTCCGTGCCTATGTGATGGAGTTCAGAGGGTCATGGGACCAATACTTTCCACTTGCAGAGTTTGCTTACAAAAACAGTTACCAGTCCAACATTTAGATGGCACCGTATGAGGCTTTGTATGGTAGGCGGTGCCGGTCCCCAGTGGGATGGTTTGAGCCGGGCAAGGCCCAATTGTTGGGTACAGATTTAGTCCAGGATGCCCTGGATAAGGTGAAGGTGATTCAGGAGAGACTTCGCATAGCGCAGTCCAGGCAGAAGAGTTATACGGACCGTAAGGTTCGTGATTTGGCATTTATGGTTGGTGAGCGGGTCTTGCTTTGGCTATTGCCTATGAAAGGCGTCAAGAGGTTTGGGAAGAAGGGCAAGCTGAGCCCGAGGTTTATTGGTCCTTTTGAGATATTGCAGCGAGTTGGGGAGGTTGCTTATGAGCTTACCTTACCTCCCATCCTAGCAGGAGTTCACCCGGTATTCCACGTGTCTATGCTCCGGAAGTATCACGGTGATCCGACTCATGTATTGGATTTCAGCTCAGTCCAGTTGGATAAAGATATATCTTATGTTGAGGAGCCAGTAGCCATTTTGGACAGGCAAGTCAGAAAGCTCAGGTCAAAGAATATTGCTTCAGTAAAGGTCCAGTGGAGAGGTCAGCCGATCGAGGAGGCGACTTGGGAGACAGAGCAGGATATGCGCAGCCAGTACCCTCATTTTTTCACAGCTTCAGGTATGTCTTTATACTCGTTCGAGGACGAACGATTGTTTTAAGAGGGGGAGGATGTAACGATCGGCCGATCATTTTGAGAATTTGAGCCCCGATCCCCTAATATCTGCTTTCCCCATATTTGTTTCTGCTTTTGGGATTTGCCGGAGTGTTTGGTTATGGAATTCGGGGAGTTATGGGACACTAAGTCTATAGTTGTGAGTTTAAGCCTTAGAGATTGGACCGTAGTCGGAACTGTGTGAAGACGGATCTGGAATGGAATTCCGTCGACTGTGTTAGCTCAGTTGAGTATTTTGAGCTTAGGAGTGTGTCCCGAATGTGTTTCGGAGGTCGGTAGTAGATTTAGGCTTGAATTGGCGAAAGTTAGATTTTCGGCGATTTCGGCCAATAGTAGAATTTTTGATATCGAGCTCGGAATGGATTTTCGAAAGTGGTTGTAGGTTCGTAGTGTCATTTGTGACCTGTGTGTAAATTTTGAGGTCATTCGGACTAGATTTGACGTGTTTCGGCGTCGTTTGTAGAATTTGGAACATTTTAAATTCTTAGGCTTGAATCCGTTCTTAATTCATGATTTTGGTGTTGTTCGATGTGGTTTAAAGGATTGACTAAGTTCGTATAGTGTTATAAGATTGGTTGGTAGGTTTGGTTGAGGTCTCGGGGGCCTCGGGTGTGTTTCTGGTGCTTAACAGGTGAAAGTTTGGACTTAGAGGAAATTTTGAGTTGCTGGTTATGGTGTTTTCACACCTGCGGTGGGGAGTCCACAGGTGCGGCCCCGCGAAAGCGAGGCTGGTATCACAGGTGCGCTTTTAGGTCGGGGAGTCAGTGGTCGCATGAGTGAGCCACAGGAGCGGAGCCGCATCTGCGGAAGGGCGGTCACAAATGCGGAGGTGAGAAGGACCCAAAGTTCCGCAGAAGTAGATGATTGAGCGCAGAAGTGCAACCGCAGGTGCGAACTCAAGCGCGCAGGTGCGGACCCAGCCCGGATAAGTGACCTTCACACCTACGGTGATATTTTCGCAGGTGCGTGACCGCAGATGCGGCCCCATGCGCGCAGGTGCGGAAATCGTTGGACAGAAATGAGGATTTCAAGGGTTTAAAATTTCATAACACAAAATTTGATTTAGAGCTCGGTGGGAGACAATTTCTCGAGGGATTTTGAAGGAGAACTATTGGGTAACTAATTATAACTCTATTTTGATCATAATACATTAATCTATTGTTGTTTTCCTCGTCTAATTAAGGAAATTGAGGGTAGAAGTTTATAAATGGGGGAAAAGGTTCCCCAATTGAAAATATGAGATTTGAATGGGTATTTGACGTCAGATTTAGATGATTTTTGTTCTAATGAACTCGTGAGTGAATGGGTGTTCATAATTTATAATTTTTACCCGATTCCGAGATGTGGGCTCGGGGAGACGCTTTGGGCATTTTTCCTAATTTTACGCTTTAGCTTAAAATTAATTAGCTAAATTAGTTACTTGTAGTTATATTTACATTATGCAATTAATTTGAATAGATTCCATTTGGAGTCGGATACGCGTGGCAAGAACGTGATATCGAGTTGATTTGAGCGGTTCGAGGTAAGTGGCTTGCCTAATCTTGTGTTGGGGACTTTCCCTTAGGATGTTTGATATTAATTTATGTGTGGGCGCCGTGTACGTGAAGTGACGAGTACGTACACAAGCTATTATTGCAAAAATCCCGTTTTTCCTTTCTAAATCATAAACTGTTTTTCCTTATTAAATTGCACTGATACGTTTAATTGTTAAACTTAGATTAGAGAAGCATGCTTACGTGTTTTAACTGCCTTATTGACATTCTGCATGCCATGCTTAGTTAAGTCCCTATTTTCCTTATCTCTGTCCAGTATAAACTGTATAACTCGATGCTATATCTGTCATTTCACCTTCATTGCATATTTAAGTTGGGACTACAAACGTATTCCGGGAGATCCCCCTGTACTGCATATTTACTTTGGGACTACAGACGTATTCCGGGAGATCCCCTAGCACTGCATATTTACTTTGGGACTATGGACGTATTCCAGGAGATCCCCCAGTACTGCATATTTACTTTGGGACTACAGACGTATTCCAGGAGATCCCCCTGTACTGCCTATTCATTTGGAACTATGGGACGGTATCCCGGGAGGTTCCCCACTGTGTTTACCTTGTTCTGAGTCAAGGGCTCTCTTAACTGTTAAATTTCGAGAATTTCTTTAACTGTGTTACCGTAAATATTACTTATATATTTTACTGTTTAATTTATTATATTTACTCCGGTATGGCCTTGACCTGACCTCATCACTACTCGACCGAGGTTAGGCTTGGCACTTACTGGGGACCATTGTGGTGTACTCATGCCCTTTCCTGCATATGTTTTCGTGTGCAGATCCAGGTGCGAGCTATCAGCCTCGGGGTTAGTGCGTGCTACTGACTCTAGGAGACTTCAAGGTACTACTGCTTGCATCCGCAGATCTTCGGAGTCCCCTTCTACTCCCTCGCCTAGAGACTTTTTTTATTATCTTCAGACTTCTGTATAGAGCTACATAGATTATAGCGGCTTGTGACTTAGTGATATTCCGGGTCTTGGAAAATTATTTTGTATATGCCGAGTGGTATTACTCTTGGCTATTCACAATATGCTATTTATTTTTGAAAATGTTGTGTTTTCTTTATATTTTTCGTAATATTAGGCTTACCTAGTCATAAAGACTAGGTACCATCACAACACCTTACGTAGGGTTAAATTTGGGTCGTGACAAACGCAATTTGGCGAAAGTTAGAAAATAGAAGATTTTGAAAAGTCCGACCAAAGGGTGAATTTATTTGATAACGAGGTCGGATTTTGATTCCGAAAATGAGAATAGCTCCATTTCGTCAATTATGACTTGTGTGCAAAATTTGAAGTCATTCCGGATTGATTTGATATGTTTCGGCACAAAATATAGAAGTTGGAAGATTTGAAAACTCAAATTTTGATTCAATGCGTGATTCGTAATTTCGGCATTGTTTGACGTGGTTTAAAGCCTCAACTAAGTTCGTTTTGTGTTTTAGGATGCGTTGGTATTTTTGGTTGAGGTCCCGAAAGGCTCGGGTGAGTTTCGGTGGAGCTTTGGATCAATCTGAACAATTTGGCAAAAGCTGGTGTCGGGTAGTGTTCTGGTGTATCCGCATATGCGGAGATTTGATCGCAGATGCGGAGCCGCTTCTGCGAGGTTGAAGGTCGCTTCTGCGATGTATGGGGAAGTCATGTTGCGTTGCTTCTGCGGAAAGGGGAGCGCAGGTGCGCGATCGCATCTGCGAAACATGGATCACATATGCGATGCCCATCATTTTCGTTGTGCGCTTTTGTGGCATTGATGCCGCTTCTGCGAAAGCGCAGATGCGAACGGCCCCTCGCAGGTGCGCAAACTCGGCAGAATGTTAAGGACCAAAAATGGTCATTTCGCCATTTTCGTTTTGGGATTTTTGGAGCTCGGATTTGGGCGATTCTGGAGGGATTCTTTACAAGCTTGGTTGGGGTAAGTACTCTATATCCTAAAGTGATTATATTTTATGAATCTATAATTATATTTATCGTTTAATTCGGATTTAAAGGGAAGAAATCAAGATTTTTATAAAATCTTCCAAAAATGAAAATTTAAGATTTTAAGGTCGAGTTGTTATTGGAATTCGATAAAATTGGTATGGTTGAACTCGTATCGGAATGGGTGTTCGAATTTCATGAAAATTATGTCGGGTTCTAAGAAGCGAGCCCCACATTGAATTTTTGTTGACTTTTTGAAATAAATTTTTAAGCCGACGTATTATTATCCGGAATTATTTCCGATGAATTTTAATGAAGTTATACAATTGATTTGGATAGATTTGAGCTGTCCGGAGGTCAATTCAAGCAAGAATGTGATTTTGAAATATTGACATAACTTCAAAAAGGTAAGTATCTTGCTTAACCTCGAGTGAGGGAATTACCCTTTAGATATTGAGTCTTATGTGAAATTTGTGTAATTGAAAACTAAGTACGCGAGGTGATGAATACGTACTTGGGTTATAGGTGCAAATTACATTGGTTAAAATCCTTAGAAGCCTTATATTAAATGGGAAATTGTTAGTACTTATTAAATCCTTTAATTGTCTTGCCTAAATTCTTATTTTGTTAGTTTTGTTTCTATATGATGATTTGATGGGATTGCCACTTTTGATTCTTTTGTGAAATATTATTTGTCGAGTTGTTCACTCCCGGATATATTTGTTAAAATTTTGTGCACACTATGGTCGAGCCATGGGCTCTTATTATGGAAATCTACGTATTATTGAATTTTATGGCAAATTATAATATTTGAGCACTTGATGTGCAATTTGTGATAAATTATAATAATTGAGCACTTGATGTGCAAATCTGTGATATGTTATTATTATTATTATTATTATTATTATTATTATTATTATTATTATTATTATTATTATTATTATTATTATTATTATTATTATTATTATTATTATTATTATTATTATTATTATTATTATTATTATTATTATTATTATTATTATTATTATTATTATTATTATTATTATTATTATTATTATTATTATTATTATTATTATTATTATTATTATTATTATTATTATTATTATTATTATTATTATTATTATTATTATTATTATTATTATTATTATTATTATTATTATTATTATTATTATTATTATTATTATTATTATTATTATTATTATTATTATTATTATTATTATTGATTTATGCACATGCGGCGTGACAAGGCGGGCTATATATATGTGGGTTGCGCATGTGGCGAGACAAGGTGGAAACATTATTGTTCGCGTGTGGCAAGACAAGGCGGGCATTCACTTTACTATTGCACACGTGGCGAGACAAGGTGGGCTATGTCAGGAATTTATTTGTGATGGCCTGGGGGCATTGTTGTTGTTGTTGCATATTTACTTTTGGGACTACGAGGCGGTACCTCAGGAGTGCCCCTTTTGTTGATATTTTTCTATGGTTGCACTTGCCTTTGGTTATTTTGTTATTCTATGATATGTAAATTCTTATGTTCTTCCATGATGTATTACTTGATTTTATTATGTGTTGTATTCCTTGTTGTAATGTGTTGGATTTGGCTCTTGTACGAGATTCTAAGGATTTGTGTTTCTAGTTTTACTAATTTTTGAGGTTAAGTTGTTTTGAATAAAAGAAATTCTGGTATGCTTTAATTTTTATAAGGTTTACATCCAAATCAGCAACTATCGGGTATTTCATTTTAATTGAAATGTTATTTTCTCCACCCAAATTATTTCTAAAATAAATTCATTCCTTTGTTGATTCCTTCTTGATTTAAAAATTTTAAACTTACTTTATTGGGAATAAATTAATCATGTGGATCTTATATACATTGATATTATTGGCACATGAGTAGTACTTGCAGTTGTGATAGAAATATGGGCACGATGTGCCGTGAAAATATAAAGGCGGGTTGAGACCTGTATTTTATGATTATGAAATGAGATGTCACATGGTGACTTTTAAATTAAAGATATTTATTTGAAAGAGCTTTATATTGAAGGATTCTTATTTGAAGAAATATATTTGGAGGGCATTTATTTGTAGAGATTATATGTGAAAGACTTATTTTTATTGGTTGTACTTGTGTTCTTTCTTATTGCCGGAGTAATAATTGTGGTGTTATTGCTGCCTTATTATTTATATCACTGCTATTTGTTCTTGACTATTTTAGTATGGCACATGTTATCTGACTAGTGAGTGTCTTGACTGTACCTCGTCACTACTCCACTGAGGTTAGTCTTGATACTTACTGGGCACTGCTGTGGTGTGCTCATTCTATATTTCTACACAGTTTTGTACAGATCCAGGTATTTCAAAGTCAGTTGATCATTAGCTAGCTGTGCGGACTATTGCTGTGGAGACTCAAGGTAAACCTGTTTCTGCGTCCGCAGGCTTCAGAGTCACTTTCTAATTTGTATTCATACTGTTTACTTTATTTCAAACAGTTGTATTTAGAAATTTTTTGTAAATTTCGTAGAACTTATGACTTGTACTACCATTTTTGGGAATTTTAAGAGATTTCTATTTAACTTGTTAGATGTTATTTAAATAATATTGTTGTTTCAATTAATGTTAGGCTTACCTAGTCCCTAAGACTAGGTGCCATCACGATACCAAACGGAGGAAAAATTGGATCGTGACAAAGAGCCCGTTTGGACATAAGAATTTTTTCACTTTTTTAATTTTTTTTTACTTTTTTTCTAAATTTGTGTTTGGCCATAAAATTTTGAATTTTCACTTGAAGATGAATTTTGAAATTTTTCAAAAAATTGAAAAACTTCATAAGGTTGTTTTTCAAAATTTTCACTCACATCAGTCACAAAACTTAAAAAACAATCCAAAATTATATTTATGTCCAAACATAATTCTAATTTTCAAATACCATTTTCACTTCATAATTTTCTTTTTACTTTGTTTTTTTAAAATTTACAATTTTTATGTCCAAATGTCTACTAAATTCATGTAAAAACTGAAAAATATTGATGATACTCCAACGTAAATTAAGTTTTTATAATCAAGCATCTCTTTTTCTATATTTTACTCCATTGAAAGTGTAAAACCTTCAACTTCCATTCCCAAGAACCTCATTGCTATGAAGATTTCCTAATATCAGTACCGATTAGGAAAACATATCAAGATATATTTCCCCATAGCAATTGTAACTTGTAAGTGAGAATAATACCAACTATCAAACAATGATAATGATACCTAAAATTATATTCCACACTTGTCCACCATCCTTATCCAACAGATTCAAGAGACAATAGTAAGCTAATAATTAGTATTACATAGGCCAAAGGTTGTAACACAATTTTCACCCAAACAACGAAAAGAAGAAAATTGGTGTCTCCTTCAAACATAAACAAACACTAAGTACGTACTTTTGGAAAGATCAAACTTTCTGTAAGAACGAATCCCTCATTAGTGGCAAGAGGTCTAGGAAACAACCCAAGCGGTCCCTTGGATGTCCTGAAACCATACTCTAACCCACTAATATCGTTGCAGTAGAGTAGCACTTCACCGTCCGCAAACCTATATTTCGGTACGGCTTTACGAAGATAGGTCTCCCGTATAGTAAATAATTCAGTCCAAGACTCCTTGACACCATAATCTTTCATTACCAAAAACATAGAAGTGCCTCCCCCCTCCGTAGGATTATAATAATTACTATAAGTACCAAGCAGCTCATCCAATACTGAAACGCCACAGTCTTGGTAATATGGGCCACATGCATAATACCGACCGAATCGAAAATTTCGATTTATTCGGTTTCAGATTTTCGGTTTATTCGGTCGGTTTGCTGTTTATTGTATTAAAAAGTTCGGTGTTCGGTTCGATGGTCAGTTTTAATGGTTCAGTTTTCGGTTAAACCAAAAAATCGAAGAATCGAATTTTCAACCCAATCTTGGACTCTGTTCGGTTCTCTGTATCCGCATGTTCCCAAATTTTCAACCTAATCTTGGACTCTAGTTCATTTTTTTTGTATACATAACTAAAGTGAAGATGCCTTCAGAACCGAGTCTTTCAAAGCAGACTCTTTATTCACAACCTTATTTGTCCAATTAAACGGTAAAGCATTTTCTTTATCACAAAGATTGGATTTTCAGGTTTATTTGGTATCTCATTTTCTTTGTTATAAGAGATAATGAGTTGGTTCTGGAGCAAATGAACACCCAATACTTCTCCTATAGTGCTGTCACTGCCACTATTTCTGCTTCTGTTTTGTCTTAGCTCAGTCAAGAGATTATCATAAAGGGAATTATATGAATTTGAAGAATGTAGAGAGGTTAGAATTTTCTTGAAGACAGTAGAAGCACTTGAATTAATCGAACCAAAATTCTACCGAAAACCGAATCGATTAAACCGAACCGAACTGAACCGAACCGAAGTTATTATGGTTCGGTTTTGATTATTAAAATCACAAACCGATAACCGAATTAACCGAACCGAAATTCTACAAAACTAAACCGAACCAACCGATTCCCACCCCTAGCCCAAGTGATTTTGGAAAATGCTTCTAGCAACAGTATCGCACTGTACGCCTCATTTGATATACTAATTGAAACCACAAACCAATTATATTTATTTTTACTGATCCAATGAAATACTCCATGTACAAATATCAAAGAATTCATACGAAAATGATAATTGTAATATCCACGAGGATGTTTATCAAGTTTTCTCCAAGAATCACTCTTCAGCAAGGATGTCACCGGAATCTCCCGAACCATAATCAATCATGTATACAGCCAAAACTGGGCTCGCCCCTTGCTTGACTAATCGAGATTGGAATATGATATATTAAGGTCTGACCTCGAGTCATATCGAATCGAGGTGTGAATTATATCGCTAAGCTCGAGACCCGGGATCGAAGAAAGTCGAGATCAGGCGAGATCGAGGAAAACTTGCTAAGTCGAATAATAGAAAGGCGAAATATCCGCGATCGAGCGTAGATCACGGTGGAGATCTCGACATGTATCAAGGATAGGCCGATTAATTAGCCAATCAGGAGATTTCTTACTTTATTTAGAACTGTATCAAGAGTAGGACTCCCCTACTATATAAATAGGGTATGATCAATTGTAAAGGGCATGACTTTTACGCAATATAAAACAATACACTGTCTTTTTCTAGCTTTCATTATCTTGTCACTCTGTTCTTATATCAAGTTGACACTTCTCTTGGTTCAAGGGTGATCAAACTCGAGGTCCAAGGCTATTCGATTCATTTGATTTGTATTTATTTCTTTTATCGTCAAATTCAATATTAATATATTCTCTTAATTTATGCAAAGTTATATCATGTATCCTTAAAACCGCGTATAAATTTAATTATTATCCGTTTTTAGGGTAAACAGTTTGGCACCCACTGTGGGGCTAAGGATAATAGTGATTGCCTGGTACTAACTTTCGTAACACACATTTTTTCACTTGTTCTTGTGAGCATCTTTGATTCTAGGATCAAAATGTCGAACTCTCAGGCAGCACCCGTACACGTGGACAATGACTTCGGTCACCATGACGAAAATGACAACATAGCACCAGGGAACGACATACCTCCAATTGGCCTCGATGGAGTTCCGTCTGTAGATCTAATCGACGTCAGCTCGCATGTAGCCGTCAATGCAAATTTCGCCATCGATCCTGAGAGTAACATCCATAGGGATGTTTGATCGGCCGCTCAGAGCACATAAGGCGGCGACGAGGGAGGATCAGCCTTGGGGTGATCTTCGAGATGTTGTAGGCTCAACAAGATGCGATAGCCCACTTCCAAAACCAGAATCATGCACCAAGCAGAATCGAGCCCGAGCCATCCCAGGAAGTTGTTCACAGGGTCGAATCGGTGTCAAGGAAATCGAACGATAATGAATCGGGGACTGATCCTGCAATCATAAAGATGCTCGAAGAACTAACGAAACGAGTTGAGTCGGGGGAAAAGAAGATCGAAGAAAATGACAAGAAGGTGGAAGCTTATAACTCCAGGGTTGATGAAATCTCGGGGCACCACCAATATTGAAGGGTTTGGATTCCAAAAAGTTCATACAAAATCCCTTCCCCCCAAGCGCGGCTCCCAAACCGATCCCCAAGAAGTTCCGTATGCCCGATATTCCTAAGTACAATGGAACGACCGACCCAAACGAGCATGTCACCTCTTACACATATGCAATTAAAGAGAATGATCTAGAGGACGACGAGATCGAATCCGTGTTACTAAAGAATTTTGGGGAGACCCTGTCAAAGGGAGCTATGATATGGTACCATAATTTACCACCTAACTCTATTGATTCTTTTGCTATGCTTGCAGATTCTTTTGTAAAGGCACACACCGGAGCCATAAAGGTTGAGACTAGCAAGTCAGACCTTTTTAAGGTAAGACAGAAAGATAACGAGATGCTCAGAGAGTTTGTGTCTCGGTTCCAAATGGAGCGAATGGATATACCACCAAACGTCGATGATTGGACCGTTCAAGCTTTCACTCAAGGACTCAATGTACGAAGCTCAGTGGCTTCACAGCAACTGAAGTAGAACTTGATTGAATACTAGACTGTTACCTGGGCCGATGTACATAATCGGAATTAATCAAAGATTAGAATCGAAGACGACCAGCTGGGGGCTCTTTCTGGGTCCGTTTATCCTATCAGGCCCGTTGACAAAATCAAGAGGGACATCTATCGAGAACCAAGGTTGAACAGGGATCGATACCTGCCATATAATGGAGATCGTAGGAGCAACAAATCTGGGCGAAACCCTTTACGAAGTGAAAGGAGAAATGACCGAGGTCAGAGCTCTCCAGAGCTCATGAGAAACAATGGCTTAAACAGGCATACTAGACCTAAAGAAGCACCATGATTGTCAGAATATAACTTTAATGTTGACTCAACCGCCATCGTATCGGCTATCAGACACATCAAAGATACTAAATGGCCTCGACCTCTGCAGACTGATCCAGCCCAGAGAAATCCTGACCAAATATGTAAATATAATGGCACCCATGGCCACAAAATGGAAGATTGTAGACAGTTGAGAGATATAGTAGCCCGGTTATTCAATGACAGGCACCTTCAGGAGTTTCTGAGTGATATAGCTAAGAATTATTTCAGAGACAGAGACTCCAACAAACAAAACGAACAAGAAAAACCTCAACACATTATTCACATGATTGTCAGAGGAGTCGATGTTCCCCAAGGGCCAGTGTTATAACGCACCAAGGTGTCGATCACAAGGAAGAAACGAACTCGGGATTACGCACCAGAAGGAACCTTGTCCTTCAACGACAAGGACGCAGAAGGAATCATGCAACCCCATAACGATGCACTGGTAATAACTTTACTCATGAATACGACTCGAGTTAAACATGTTTTAATTGATCTAGGTAGTTCGGCCAACATTATTCGATCCAGGGTCGTAGAACAGCTCGACCTACAGGGCCAAGTTGTGCCCGCAACCCGAGTACTAAACGAATTCAACATGGCTTGTGAGACTACTAAGGGTGAAATAACTTTGCTAGTGAACGTGGTCGAGACCATCCAAGAGACCAAGTTCCATGTGACCGAGGGCAATATGAGGTATAACGCCCTGTTTGGGAGATAATGGATCCACAACATGAGGGCAGTGCCCTTGACCCTTCACCAGGTTCTAAAATTCCCGATACATAATGGAATCAAAACAATTTATGGGGAGCAACCTGCCGCAAAAGAAATGTTTTTCGTTGATGAAGTGATTCCAGTATTGGCACTCTCATTGACTAATGGGTCAAATTCAAAGGGAAAATAGGAGGCCAAATAGCAATCACGGACTACGGCTTCGACCCAACTAGAGAAGCAGCGGACTGCCGAAGATGATAATTATGGGGTCCCTTGATCTTCATACTTCTCGATAACTCCGGCGCTACCACATCAACGGTCGAAGATCTGGAGCAAGTCATACTAATCGAATATCTGACCGAACAAAAGGTATACCTGGGCACGGGGTTAACTCCCGAGCTCAGGAAAAAACTTATTCATTTTCTTATAGCTAACATGGATTGTTTTTCTTGGTCCCATATCAACATGATAGGGATCCCACCGGAATTCACCACCCATAAACTAAGCCTGGACCCAAAGTTCCATCCGGTGAAGCAGAAAAGGAGACTCCAGTCCGAGATCAAGCATGCCTTCATCAAAGACGATGTAACAAAGCTTCTTAAAATATGGTCCATTAGGGAAGTAAAATACCCCGAATGGTTAGCAAACGTAGTTGTAGTTCCTAAAAAAGGGAACAAGCTTAGGATGTATGTAGATTACAAAGATTTAAATAAGGCATGCCCCAAAGACTCTTTCCCGTTGCCTAACATCGATCGCATGATCGACGCCACGGCCATCCACGAGATCCTCAGCATTCTCGATGCCTATTCCGGGTATAACCAAATACGATTGAACCTGGATGATCAAGAAAATACCTCTTTCATCACTAAGTACGATACATACTGTTATAATGTAATGCCATTTGGGTTAAAAAATGGCGGTGCCACTTACCAACACCTAGTAAACCAAATGTTCGAAGAACAAATAGGGAAATCTATAGAAGTTTGCATTGATGATATGTTAGTTAAGTCCATGCAAGCAGAGGATCATTTTAAGCATTTGCAGAAAACCTTCGGTATACTGAAGAAATACAACATGAGGCTAAATCTGGAAAAATGCGCGTTCGAAGTAGGATCAGGTAAATTTCTTGGGTTCATGGTATCCAACTGGGGAATCGAGATCAACCCCGACAAGATCAAAGCCATCGAGGATATCACGGTAGTAGACAACGTAATGTCCGTACAAAGGTTAACCGGGCGCATTCTGCCCTGGGGCGATTCATCTCGAGGTCCTTAGATAAGAGCCATCGATTTTTCTCATTGCTAAAGAAGAAAAATAACTTCACATGGACTCTGCAATGCCAGCAGGCCTTGGAAGAGCTTAAACGATACCTATCGAGCCCACAGCTGCTTCACACGTTGAGGAAGATGAACAACTATACTTATATTTGGTAGTATCAGAGATAACGGTAAGTGGAGTGCTAGTTCGGGAAGAACAAAAGTACGCAATTTCCGATTTATTATGTTAGCCGGACCTTGGGCAAGGCCAAAATTAGATATTCCCTCCTAGAAATATTGGTGCTCGCTTTGATAAGCGCCTCTAGGAAACTAAAAGCATACTTTCAATGTCACCCCATATGTGTTGTGACAACTTATACATTGCGAAATATTATACACAAACCCGAGATTTCGGGACGGTTGGCCAAATGGGTCGTAAAAATCAGCAGGTATGATATTGAATATCGACCCCGAACAACCATTAAGTCTCAAATTTTGCCAGACTTCATGGCTGCCTTCATGCCGACCCTAGTACCCGAGGTCGAAAGAGAGTTGTTAGTGAACTCAGGTACGTCCTCGAGAATCTACACCCTCTTTACGGACGGTGCATCGAATGCAAAGGGGTCCGAACTCGGCATCGTACTAAAATCGCCCACAGGCAACGTTGTTAGACAGTCTATTAGAACTGTGAAATTGACTAACAACGAGGTGAATATGAGACCATGATTGCAGGTCTCGAACTAACCAAAGTCTTGGGAGTGGAGGTGATCGAAGTCAAATACGACTTCCTCCTTGTGGTGAATCAGGTTAATGGAACCTTCGAAGTGAAAGTAGAACGAATGCAAAGATACATAGATAAGTTACAAGTAACTTTGCATAAATTTAAATAATAAAATTTGCAACACGTGCCTCGAGATCAAAATAGTGAAGTCGATGCCCTCGCAAACTTAGGGTCATCGGTCGAGGACAACGAGCTCAATTCAGGGGATATCGTGCAACTCGTGAGGTCAATAGTCAAAGAAGGTCACACCGAGATAAACTCCACAAGCTTGACCTGGGATTGGAGAAATAAATACATAGAGTATTTGTAAACCGGAAAACTTCCCTTGGATACTAAAGAATCAAGGGCACTGCGCATGGAGGAAGCACAATTCACCTTGTCTGAAGACGGAACCTTGTTCAGAAGAACGTTCGATGGACCACTACCGTTATGTATGGGACTGGGAGATACCGAGTATGTTCTGAGGGAAGTTCACGAGGGAACTTGTAGAAATCATTCCGGTGCCGAATCATTGGATTCAAAAGGTAATCAGAGCCGGCTATTACTGGATCGACATGGAAAACGATGCGAAAGAGTTTGTTCGAAAATGCGACAAATTCCAAAGACATGCACCGATGATTCACCAACCCGGGGAACTACTCCATTCAGTCTTGTCACCATGGCCATTCATGAAGTGGGGAGTGGACATCGTTGGCCCTCTTTCATGGGCACCAGGTAAAGATCAATTTATTTTATTTATGACTTACTATTTTTCTAAGTGGGTTGAAGCACAAGCCTTCGAGAAGGTTAGGGATAAGGAATTCATCGACTTCATTTGGGACCACATCATATGTCGGTTCGGGATGCCATCCGAAATTGTGTGTGACAACGGGAAACAGTTCATCGGCAGCAAAGTAACCAAATTTCTCGAAGATCATAAGATCAAAAGAATCATATCAACACCTTATCATCCCAGCGAAAATGGGGAATCCTAATCGGCCAACAAAACCATCATCCAAAAGATTAAGAAGAGGCTAACCGACGCCAAAGGAAAGTGGAAGGAAATTCTGTCCGAAGTTCTTTGGGCATACCGCTCAACCTCGAAATCTAGTACCGGGGCTACCCCATTCTCATTAGTTTATGGTGCCGAAGCTATGATACCGGTCGAAGTCAAAGAGCCAAGTATCAGGTTACGATATGCAACAAAGGAATCAAATACGAGCCTGGAACTATTGGATGAAAGGCGTGAAACCGCCAACGTCAGATTGGCTGCCCAAAAACAACGAACCAAGAGATACTACAATCGAAGAGCCAATTTTTGATATTTTAATGTCGGGGACTTAGTGCTAAGAAAAGTCACCCTCAACACCTGAAATCTAAATAAAGGGAAATTGGTTCCGAATTAGGAAGGACCGTACCAGATTCTCGAGGTCACCGGGAAAGGGCTTTACAAGCTCAGAACGATGAATGGAGAATAGCTACCGAGCAATTGGAATATATATCACCTAAAATGGTATTACTGCTAAGGTACAACCCCATTTCATTTCTTTTTTTCAGACTAACACTTGCAGGTGGTCAACGAGAAACGACAATGGATTTTTCGGCGAACGACAAGAAGTCTTTAGGTCTGAAAGCATGTGTTGCACTCTTTTTCCCTTAGACCAGTTTTGTCCCAAATGGTTTTTTCAGTGAGCTTTTTAATGAGTCAACAATGAATCGTGCTAACTTAAAATCAAGCCCGATTAAGAATCGGCACCGAAGATCAATTCAATAATATCCGAGGTTCCTTTGCAATCAACCTCGAATACTGGGGGACTACCCTCAGATATGCATTATCTTAGAATATCAACTCTAGCGAGGAAACTACTTCATAAAGGAAGGATCTTGATAGATACAATTTATTGTAAGGGCCAAACGGTGTAAACGAACCGTGCCCACGTAGATCGCTCGAGCCCTGACACAAAACACATATGCATGGATGACTGTTTTGATCTAGAATAAAGAGAAGTACTTTCCTTGCAATCATCTTATGTTTTAAAAGTTTTCCTCTTGACATCCCTTAAAGAGCTTCATACTCCGAAAATAACGAGCCCTGGGGAAATATATAACCAGAATGCGAACGACCACTCCCTCACTCGGGGACTGCCGTCCAACTGAAACGGTACAAGTCACTGGGCCTCGGGGGCAAAAGACTTATTAGGCAACTCCTAGTTTCTAAAGGCCACGACCACCCCACTCGGGAACTGTTATCACGGGCAAGCCTGGATAACTCGAGAAAAAACAAGCCCAATGGGCAGCTCCCGAACTAAAAGGCTACAGCCAAATTAACATGGTTCAGAGACGTCCGAAATCCGTAACAAAAACTAAGCCTTCAAAAAAGAAAAATTTTCACAACCGGTTTTAAAGGCTACCCTCGACAAAATATAATTAAGGTTACTTTTGGAGAAAGTTCCCGGTAACAATGAACCCCCGAGATGCCTCAAAACAAAATAATGTAAAGGCAGGGTTTGTCCGAACTTACACAACCTAAGTTATTTTATGCTAAGGCATTCCGACCTTTGTGAATATAAGTAATAAAGCAAAGGAAAAATTTGAGAGCTGTAAGGGAAAGAAAGCCTTATATATATAATAATTCTTTTTTACAAAGGCGAGAATGGCCTAGTACAAATATTTACAATGGAAAAAACGACCTCAAAAGGATGCAAAAAAGTAAAATATATAAAGTCTTAAGTGGCCTGGTCTTCATCGGAGGTAGCATCTCCATCCTCGGTATCTTCCCCGTCTTCGGACGTGCTTAAGCTCTCGGAATCTTCCTCAAGAAAGGCTAGCTTCCGGGACCTGGCTTCCTCTACTTTGGCAATCTCGATTTCGGCCAGGACATCGAAGCCTTGAGCATGAACTCCCTCAAGGGCTTCCCTTCGAGCCTGCCATCTTGCATGATCCACCATACTCGTGGCCTTCGCCTGTATGGCCTTGGCATCGACCTTGAACTGGGCCATTTTAGCATCGGCTTTGGTGTTGGCCACGTCCACCTCAGATCTGGCCACTTCGAGTTCATTGGCCAAGTTTACCTTATCAAAAATAGCCAAGTCCAATTGAGATTGAAGCTCCTCG
This sequence comes from Nicotiana tabacum, assembly GCF_000715075.1. Lineage (NCBI taxonomy): Eukaryota > Viridiplantae > Streptophyta > Magnoliopsida > Solanales > Solanaceae > Nicotiana > Nicotiana tabacum. The sequence goes on from NC_134090.1 coordinate 6,076,826, forward strand.
ATTTTCTTGACCTGTACCGAAGCCTTCTCTTTTGTAGCTTGGAGCTGGGTCTCGGCCGACTGCAATTGTGCTTGGACATTTTCCTTTTTCGAGGCTAAGATGTCCATATTCTTCTTGAATTATTTATACTTTGCTTGTATCACATCTACCTGTGTCTTGAGCTGTCCGATCTGTTCGAGCCTCTACCGGACCTGCAGGATCAGATTGTTAGTTACTATCTCTAATTTATCTTCACTATCGTGAAGCACTCGATATACCTTCTCGATGATCTTGACATGATCACTCGAATCACTTCTAAATCGACTCGAAGCTTGTAAGTATCCTCCTTCTCGGTGAGTTCCCAGACCTCAGCCTCGTGCTCTTCCCGAATTTTATAGAAAGCCTCATGATGCAACTCTGAAGCCTGCAAGCCTGAAGAGAGATGTTAGAATTATTTACACCTTCAAGTTTAAAATAAATAATGAAGTGAACCTCAAACTTACCCGATTCAAAGCATGTTGGGCCTCGTTAAATAGGCAAGGCACCTCCACAACATTCATTGTGGCCTAGTATTTCTCGGTCACCAAGCATCTAGGTAGCTAGCAACCCCCACGGGGGTAGAGAAAACCCGAGCTTCCTCGGGGACAGAAAAAGTTATCGATCGCCCGCGGTCGGGGTTAACACTTGGGGCAGGGAATCGATCCACCAGTTTTGGGCTCGATGAAGACCTAGTAGTGCCGGATGACGGTTACCTTATTTGGCACCGATAATTCGCCCAAACCGATAGCACCTTCCGAAGCTGTAGATTCGAGGTAATTAAAAAAGTTACTGAAAGGATCGACTTCTTCTTACGCCCCTTCGCCAAGTTTACCCTTCAATTCCTGAGCCTCTTTAATCATAGAATCTGTAAATAAGGGCGACCCATAAATGTCAATCACCCTAGGCACCTCTTTGGGTACGTTGTCTTCTGACCGGGACATACATGTCACACTTTCTTTTTTTTCAACCTCACTGGCTCAGGCCAAATCAGTCTCGACCCTCTCGGGGACTTTAGCCATTGTCTCTACTATGACCTCCATTGTCTCTACTATGACCTCCATGTCTCGATTGAGTGAGTATGATGAGAGTTCTCGGGCCCCAGCTTTTTTGGGCTTATGCGCCAGCCACTTTTGCGGTCTTTTCTTTTCGGAGTCATAGGGAATCAAGGCTTTTCTTTCCCCTTCTCTTTGACCTGTTTCGGAGCGGGGGTATTGGCATGTTTATCATCATCAGCTGATGGAGGCCTCATCTCGACGTCCTTTGGTAAACCTGGTAAATAAAAACATAACAAATCAGGGACCGATGATAAAAAGAAATGATATCAGATGTATCTGGGAAAAGATCTTACCATGATTGCGGGCCTCCCATCGACCTTTCGATAATTACTTCATAATCCGCTCGGAATACGGCCTCTGTGACACAAGGCCCTCGACCCATTCCTTAAGCTTAGGAACTGCGTCCAGCATTTGGGCCATAACTGTGATACCAAAAACATCAATGAAGAAAGAGATATAGAGGAAAACAATAGGATTGAACCTTCGAAGCGAAATACTACTTACGTTTCATGTTCCATTTCTAGGGAAACGGCATGCCTTCAGCACGGATCAGGTCCGAAGTCTTTACTTGAACAAATCGGCCCATACAACCTCGGTCTCGAGCTTTGTCTATGCTCGAGAACAGAGTCTTACTAGCCCAGCGAACAAGCTTGATCAACCCCTCGATAGAGTCGGGGATTGCAGAGGCGCATAAGGTGGTTGAGGGTAAAGGGACATCCCTCGATTTTGGTTAAAAGAAATCGGAGGAGAATCACTATTCTCCAGAAGGAGGGGTGGATCTGGAAAAGTGTCACATCATACCTCTTGAAAAAGGCAATGATGATATGGTCTAAGGGATCCAACGTGAAGGGATAAGTGTAAACACTTAGAAAACCCTCCACGTGGGTAGTGATCGGTTCCTCGGGTGAAGGAACCACCACATGCTTAATGACCCAATTGCAGTCCTCTTTAACCTTGGTTAGGAGATCCTCGGTGATTGAGCATATGTATCTCGAGACCAGCTCACATAGGCCCTGTCGCACCCCCTTTTTCTTTGCGAAATCGGGCTTCGACACGTGACAACTCTTTTAAAGAGGTATTAAATGAGGAGAGTCGCCACCTAATGATTTTTAAGGTGTGTTAGGGCACCTATTTTGCAAATGACTCTATTTGACTAGTCAACGCCACCAAAGATCAGGTAAGGGCTGAAGTTACCTCAAAGAGAAGGTGTTAGGCACTCCTCGAGGTCTACAACTGTGGGTCCCGGCCGAACTTAAATTATATGGATTAGTCTATATGATCAAGTAAGCAAAGAGAGCACAAAATTTAAGAGTTTTATTATAAAAGATTTCTAATAGATGAGTACAACTATTTTGATTCTAACAAGGGGGTCCTAAGTTTTTTAGCTAAAAAGATTACCCCGTGCAACATAAATAATATTCCGTAACTCCCTTGAAATAGGGTGTTACTCATATTATCCAGCGGGCACAGATTATCATCTCCTACTACCCGATTACTATGTTAAGGTTGCTTACCTAAATGCTCTAATTCAATTCTAAACCGTACCCTACGCGCGCACTGCCAGTCCCATACCTATGGTCCATGAGGTATTGAACCTCTATTTGGGTGGTTCTAGACCTCACTTAGGCTGCTCAGAAATATCAAAACTAGGCAACATATAAAAACACATTGGACTTCACATGTAGGCAATTAAGGCTCAAGTTTGCCTCCACACTTAAACACCAAATGCACGTGAAACAGGTTCTCATATTAGGCAGTTTCAGAACTGAAGCCAATTGAAAATCATTTATCCCTATAGACATGGTTTCTATGGGACCTTAGATTCAAACGCGCATGCATAACATTACTGCTTTAAGTGGCAGTGGACTGTCTGATGTTAGCGCCAGTTTTAGGTACCAATTTTTGAAAAAGCGATAGGCATGATATCTAATAGTGGCCTAGTTAACAAATGAGAATAGTTCTGGAAACCTAGCCTTGACAAGGGGATAAATAATACTAAGCGAGTGATAGTATCCAATAGGCAGGATCTCTAGCGATTGGCAATCGAACCATGATTTTATAACACGTTACCTCTATGAGCAGGTTATCTAGGTGGAGCAATAACGATAATAGTAACTAATTGATTAATTAAGGTCCTATAAACATGCTTTCAAGGTGAAAATCAACATAACATAAGCTAGTGAAATCCTATAGGCATGGTATCTGATGAACATGAAGCAATTATGCAAATTGAAAGAATGTTTATTTCCTATAGGCATGCTATCTAGTAACACATATCAGTAGACATGAGAATAGATGAAGCATTTGAACTCATGCTTAGACGAGTAGTGTGTGTGTGAGTTTCCTAAGGCATGGTTTCTACTAGTGGAAGTTAAATGGCATATACAACAAGTTGGACAACAAGTAGGCCATACGAACCGTATAGGCATATTTTTTACCCTTTCATGCAAAACATTAGAGTATACCCATTTCCCCGATTTCACTAACACCCCCAATTGTTTATTACAAAATTATTATACACCTAATAGTAAATGTAATTAGAACATATTATACAAGCAATATCATTAGGCCTATAGCAGGCCCAAAAGGAGATACCCAGTATTGCATGGGCTTTCAACAAATGCTTTATTCACAAATAGCATGCCCAAATCCCAACAGGGGGCTATATTTATCAGCACAACCTAGAAACTATAGAGGAACTCAAACCAAACCAAACAGCCACATATTGATCATACGACCCAAATATTGAATCACACAGAAACCACTTAAACAACCCAATTTGCATATTCAGTAGGTAGAATGAGCAAATAACTGAGTGTTAAAGACAACTAAGGTCTCAGTAGTAAAGAGGGTGGCCAAAGAACCCCAAGTCCTAGTGTGTCAGAGTTCACAAGGGTCTCAAATGGACCCCGAGCAGTGCTCACACTAGGGAGGTCAATAAATAAAGTCTTAGTGGCCTTGGCTTTCATCCGACCAAGAATGATAGATTCAGAATAGTGTAGGCAACAAATGAGAGTTAGAGAATAATGGTTAAGGGATAGAATTTAAAAAGATGCACTTGTATTTTAGAAAGCAGACATAGCAAAGTTGTCTAAAACACAGAACATGCTAGTTAAGAAGGTCAACAAGACTTAGAGACAGATGGCTATTACAGGTTCAACACTTAGCAAGAGATAACACATTAGTAGAAAGCATATTGAGAGTTAGAGAAGGAGCAAATTTCCTGAGATCATAAGGTTAACATACAAAGGTACATATTACCAAATAGGTCTAGGTAAGTCACTAACTTAAAGGTTTAAAGCCTAAGGGTCCAAATCATGTTGAATATCCTCCACAACACCAGAAAGTAGACATGCCAATTTATCACTAAGACAAACAATCTCAAATATTGTAAAGAAATACAGATTAAGATAGCCACTCTAATGTCTCAAATATTCACTAAAGGGGTATGGAATTAAGTAAGCCAAAGATATGCTGAGTGACACAATCGCAGGGGAGCAAGTCACAGATTATACCACATTACAGATGTGAGGTAGTCATTGCAGGAATTCAAAGTATAGTAGGAAAGCAAACTCATGTCAAGCAGTAATGTAGACATTTAAGTACCAATACATTAGGCTAAATGAACTTAAGAGAGTCTAAATTATTTAGGTGAAGCATATTCAAATAACATATCTCAAAAACTGGAGATTTTAAGTAAAATGCCAGATGCTAAAAAGGTTCAAATCAGAATACGAGTGCAATGCTAGTAAAGTTACACATAGAGATGATCTAAGAGCACATTTAGGTCATGAAATTTAGAGGTGTGAATATGCAGGACATGAACACAGAAGAATGAAATTGTAAAGCCAAGAGGTTACCGATTATCAGTTGAATAAGCAAACAACAAGAAAAAATAAATTCCACAACACTCTGAATGCCAACAGAGAGCAAGAACCCAGATTTTTAGTGCGTCATAGTTTCCAAGGGATTCAAATGAACCCCGGGCAGTGCTCGCACCAAGAAAAGTTGGAAAGCGAATCCCGGTGGCCTTGTCTTTCATCCGGTCAATAATCAGAGTATAGAACAAGAGAATAAAAGAACAATAGAGCAATCACTTCGATTTTTAGTGAATCCGGGTGATTAAAAGTCTGTCTCCAAGGGAAAAGGGGAGGGGTTTATATAGTGGTAGGAATCAAGCAAACAAACAAGGAAAATAATCAATCAAACATAAATATGAAAAGAAAGTACCACAAGCTATCAGTAATGGAATGGGTAAAAGGAAAAGTATAAAATTCCAAACCCTAATTCGACATAAATCAAGTAATCAACCAATGTCTTTTGTGAATCGGCTTTATATCGCCTTGCCATGCATGTATATAGACGGAATACCATCTAGATCTTGAAAATTGAAGACGTTTTTCACATGATTCTGGCCTGGTACTTGCCAAAAATAGGCAAGTGCTAAGTGATACCAAAAATCGTGTAAGTAACACGGAGATGGAGCATATATGGAAGGCAAATTGTGGAGAGATTCCATATTAGAATTGTAGTTGGGAGATTTAGAAGAGGCGACTGCTAGGGTTTGAGAGGAGAAGAGAGAACAGATGGAGGGAAACAGGGCGGCGGTCTTTAGGGAAATGATAGGGTTTTGGGGTGGGTTAGGTTAATTAAAACGGGGGAATGTCTATGGGCCGTTGATCATTTGAGATCAATGGTCAGGATTAGAGGAGAAGCGGGCGGGTCGCGAAACGGGTTCAAATACGACCTAAGGAACCATAGTCACCGCCACGCCATGTCCGTTCCTAGTTATTTTGTGTTTTACGGCCAAAAAACTATAATTCCGCACGATTCCCATATTTTCGTGTACTATAGCCCACGCCTTCTGAGTGGGCTGGGGGCCCCCGGAACCGGAACGCCTAAAATTTTTCTGGGCCATCAAATACGACCTAAGGAACCATAGTCATCGCCCCGCCATGACCGTTCCTCGTTATTTTGTGTTTTATGGCCAAAGAACTATAATTTCTCCCGATTCCCATATTTTCGTGTGCTATAGACCACGTCTTTCGAGTGGCCCCGGGGCCCATTAAACCGAATCGCCTAAAACTTTTCCGGGTCAAGAAATACGACCTAAGGAATCATAGTTACCGTCCCGCCATGACCGTTCCTCGTTATTTTGCATTTTGCAGCCCAAAAACTAGAATTCCGCCGGATTCCCATATTTTTGTATCCTATAGCCCACGCCTTCCAGTGGGCAGGGCCCCCCGGACCCGGATAGCCTAAAAATTTTCCGGGCCATCAAATACAACCTAAGGAACTATAGTCACCGCCACGCCATGACCGTTCCTCATTTCTTTGCATTTTACGACCAAAAAACTAGAATTCCGCCCGATTCCCATATTTTCATGTGCTATAGCCCACGCCTTCCGAGTGGGTCCGGCCCCACGACCTGGATAGCCTTAAATTTTTTCCAGGCCATCAAATACGACCTAAGAAATCATAGTCACCGCCCCTCCATGACCCTACCTCATTTCTTTGCGTTTTAGGGCTAAAAAACTAGAATTCCGCCCGATTTCCATATTTTCGTGTCCTATAGCCCACGCCTTCCCAGTGGGCAGGGCCCCCAGACCCGGATAGCCTACAAATTATCCGGGCCCTCAAATACGACCTAAGGAACCATAGTCACCACCACGCCATGTCCGTTCCTAGTTATTTTGTGTTTTACTGCCAAAAACTATAATTCCGCATGATTCCCATATTTTCGTGTGCTATAGCCCATGCCTTCTGAGTGGGTCGGGGGCCCCCGGAATCGGAATGCCTAAAATTTTTTTGGGCCATCAAATACGACCTAAGGAACCTTAGTCACCGCCCCGCCATGACCGTTCCTCGTTATTTTGTGTTTTATGGCCAAAAAACTCTAATTCCGCCCGATTCCCATATTTTCGTGTGCTATAGACCATGCCTTCCGAGTGGCCCCAGGGCCCACTGAACTGGATCGCCTAAAATATTTTCGGGACAAGAAATACCACCTAAGGAATCATAGTTACTGCCCCGCCATGACCGTTCCTCGTTATTTTGCATTTTGCAGCCAAAGAATTAGAATTCCCCGACAGGTTATAACTAAAGGGGTCGTTTGGTCTTGGTCTAGGGGGTTGGCTAAGGATATTGGTCCAATTTGGTTCAAAAATTAGTTTAAAGCTAGTCTATTATTTAAATATACGAAAATAATTTATAAAAATGCTTGACAAATAAGTAAAAGTATTATTTATACACTAAAATGCTTAAAAATAATAACTTTGTATTATAAAAATATAAAATGCTATTTTGACATAAATAATATAAATACAGAGTATTTCTATACAGATATAGACTATTACTGCAAAATTGCGCAAATAGCTTAAAAATATTAATGTAATTACATAAAATGAAGTAAAATATTTGAAACGTGTATTATAGGTGCGAACATAATAACACTAAGTAGTTAAGTCATCATAAAATAATTTGAAGGATTAATTAATAAATATTCAAGCAATTTAAATACAGAAAAAATTAATTTTAAAACTCTAAAAATTATAAAAAATTATTGAAAAATGATTGTATAGATTTGTAAAATAAATAATGATGAAAAATGATATTCTGAAAGTATATATATTTTTGAAAAATATGAGGAAAAAATTGGGTATCAACAGTTGTCCCTCTTTACCCGGGAATGATGAAAGAGTTGTCGGATAAAGAAAATTATGACCGAATGAGGTGATTTGAAAAAACAATGGAGGCCGAACCTTGGTTCTTGAGTTGCCTACATATCCCTGGTGTTACGGGAATCAGGCCGTGTGTAGTTCTGGATCCAACGGTGAATGAAACCCATGGAGTCGTTATTGGAATGGTCGTATATTTCGTAAAGGGTTCCTTTGGTTAGGATATTATCAGATGAATTTATGCGAAGTCATGAATGCGAGTTTGAAAGGTTATAGATGTATCACTAAGAAAATATCTGAATGGTCATAGAGTAAAAGGCGGGTAAATGATGATGGTCGATTATGTTTGAAATAATGGCGGGATGTGAACGTTGTGAACAGAAATCGGAGCGAAGATTGATCCTGTTAAGAGGACGGTTACTTCCCAGATTACCTGCGAAACTTAAAACATGATGCATGAAAGTATGATGTCTTGGGCCATGAATCATGTGATAAGGAATTCGCAGGCCATGAAATGATGTCCTCGGGCCATGAAAATGATGCCTACGAACCATGACGCCTTTGAAAAATGATGTGCACTATTTGAGAGATCCTCGGGCCATAGAATGGTGTCTTCCGGCTATGAGGATGATGCCTTCATACCATGATGCCTTTGGACAAAATGGCGATATTTCAGCCCATGAAATGCAAAATATGATGTTTGTCCGTATGCGAAGATGAGACAAGACAAGGCTTAGTCTTGGGTAAGATGAGGGCAATGCTTAGCCCTGGCTGAGTAGAGGATAATTCTAGGTCTTAGATGGTGTAATGGAGATAACATTTAATCACGAGGAAAAGGCAGTGCTTAGCTTTATGGAATTTGGGAGGCAGTTCTTAGCCTCATGCAAAATATGAGACAATTCTTAGTCTCATGCAAAGAAGGCAATGCTTAGCCTTGTGTAAATAAGGAGGCAATGCTTAGCCTCATGCAAATAGGAGACAATGCTTAGTCTCATGCAAAAAAAGATAGTGCTTAGTATTATGCAGTTAAGGAGGCAATGCTTAGCCTCATGCAAATATGAGACAATGCTTAGTCTCATGCAAAGAAAGGCAGTGCTTAGCCTTATGCAGTTAAGGAGGCAATGCTTAGCCTCATGCAAATGGGAGACAATGCTTAGTCTCATGCAAAGAAAGTCGGTGCTTAGCCTTATGCAGTTAAGGAGACAATGCTTAGCCTCATGCAAATAGGAGACAATGCCTAGTCTCATGCAAAGAAAGGCAGTGCTTAGCCTTATGCAGTTAAGGAGGCAATGCTTAGCCTCGTGCAAATAGGAGACAATGCCTAGTCTCATGCAAAGAAAGGCAGTGCTTAGCCTTATGCAGTTAAGGAGGCAATGCTTAGCCTCGTGCAAATAGGAGACAATGCTTAGTCTCATATAAATAAAGGCAGTGCTTAGCCTTGTAGGGTTTAAGGAGGTAGGGCTTAGCCTCGTGCAAATAGGAGACAATGCTTAGTCTCATATAAATAAAGGCAGTGCTTAGCCTTGTAGGGTTTAAGGAGGTAGGGCTTAGCCTCATGCGGGAAAACAATGAGTGCTAATGAGAAAGCAGAGTATTTCTTAGCTGAAGATGTGTTTACGTTTGGCAACTTTGTCATTTTGAAGGTAGTGATTCTGATGTGTGTATGTATTTGCACATATTCCTGTTATGTTCATTGTGCCTACATCCAAAGAAAAATCACGAGTTTGCGGGGAAGGTTGGTCCGTGCTTTCACCTTGCTTTTTCTCCTGTCTTAAGATCCTGTTTGAGTTACCCTGGGCAGCATCTGGCGGTTTATAAAAATAAAGTTTTCGAAAAATTTGCGTGCATTTGATGAATGTAGTTATTTAAATATAGTAGTATGTAATATCAAGTAATTTAGATGAACCAATGACTTTGACATATTTTAGAGACATTGCGGCTTCCTTGCTTTAGAATTTTGAGGGTCCTCAAAATTCTGCCCTAGTTTAAAAGCAATTCTTTGACTGTTCTGTGTATGACGAAGTTGGCGGGACTTGCTTCAGAATTTTGAGGGTCCTCCTCGAAATTCTACCCCAGTTTCTGACCATGGTAAAATGAAAATTTTATTGAGATATGACCGAACCCACATGGCTTCCTACATATCCCCTCTTAAACAGGAATCAGGTCAAGCGTAGTTCAGTTACATCAAATGAAGAAATTGTAAACAATCTAAACATAGTATCTCTTGACTGCGTCTGAGTTGATAGGTTTTGGCCAAATTTCTCCGTCCATTTCTGCAAGTATGAGCGCTCCTCCTGTTGGTACTCTGTGAACCATGTAGGGCCCTTGTCAATTGGATGAAAATTTCCCTTTGGCTTCATCTTGATGCAGGAAGATCCGATTTAGCACCAACTGCCCTGGTGTGAATTGTCTATGTCTGACCCTTTTATTGAAAGCTCTGGACATTCTATTCTGGTAAAGTTGACCATGACATACTGCATTCATTCTTTTTCCGTCAATGGGAGCCAGTTGTTCATAACGACTTCGTATCCATTCTGCATCACTGAGTTCGGCCTCTTGTATGATTCTCAAAGAAGGGATTTCTACTTCAGCGGGAATGACGACTTCAGTACCATAGACTAGCAAATAAGGAGTTGCCCCAGTTGATGTGCCAACCGTGGTACAATATCCAAGTAGGGCAAATGGTAACTTCTTGTGCCATTATTTGTGATTATCTATCATATTCCTTAATATCTTCTTGATGTTCTTATTGGCGGCTTCCACAACTCCATTCATTTGTGGCATGTATGCTGTGGAATTCTTATGATTGATCTCGAAGGTTTCACACATGGATCTCATCAAATCACTATTAAGGTTGGCGGCGTTGTCGGTGATGATTGACTCTGGTACCCCGAATCGACAAACAATACGATCCCTAACAAAATCTGCTACGACCTTCTTAGTTACAGCCTTGTAAGATGCGGCTTCGACCCATTTTGTGAAATAGTCTATGGCCACTAGAATGAACCTGTGCCCATTTGAAGCAGCGGGTTCAATTGGACTAATGATATCCATCCCCCAAGCGGAGAAAGGCCAAAGTGTACTTGTTGCATTGAGTTTATTGGGTGGCACTCGTATCATATCGGCATGCACTTGGCATTGATGACACGTTTGGACATACCTGATGCAGTTTGTTTCCATAGTCATCCAAAAATATCATGCACTTAATATCTTCTTAGCTAAGACGAAGCCATTCATGTGTGGTCAACAAGTTCCGGCATGTATTTCTTCGAGCACTTTGGTCGCTTCCTTGGTGTCGACACACCGTAATAACCCCAGATCTGGAGTCCTTCTGTACAGAATTCCTCCGCTTTGGAAGAAGTGGTTAGATAATCTTCAGAGTGTGCATTTCTGAGTATGATTTGCATGCTCCGGGTATTCTCCTTTTGCCAAATATTCTTTGATGTCATGGAACCATGGATTTCTATCAATTTCTTCTTCAACATGAGCATAATAAGCTGGCTAATTATGAATCCCTACTAGGATAGGATCGATGAAATTCTTGTCTGGGTGTTGTATCATGGAAGATAAAGTGGCCAATGCATCTGCGAACTCATTCTGGATTCTCGGAACATGTTTGAACTCTATTTTTGTGAATCTCTTCATTAATTCTTGTACATAGTACAAATACGATAGTATTTTGGTATTCTTTGTAGTCCATTCTCCTAGAACCTGATGTACCAAAAGGCCTGAGTCACCAATTACCAGTAATTCCTGAACGTTCATGTCAATGGACAACTTGAGTCCCAAGATGCAAGCCTCATATTCTTCCATATTGTTGGTACATGGAAACCTGAGCTTTACGGATATTGTATAGTGTTGACCTGTCTCTGATATTAAACTGCTCCAATACCTACTCCTTTGAAATTTGCAGCCCCATCGAAGAACATTCTCCAACCATCATAGGCTTCAGTGATATCTTCTCCTACGAATGATACCTCTTCATCGGGAAAATACATTTTTAGTGGTTCGTATTCTCCACCTACAGGATTCTCTGCCAGATGATCTACCAACGCTTGCCCCTTGACAGCCTTCGGAGTTACATAGATGATGTCGAACTCACTTAGTAATATCTTCCATTTTGCTAACTTCTCCGTGGGCATGGGTTTCTGGAAGATGTATTTTAACGGATCCATCCTTGATATGAGATATGTGGTGTAGGCACATAAGTAATTCCTCAACTTTTGAGCTATCCATGTCAAAGTGCAACAGGTATATTCCAACAAAGAATATCATGCTTTGTAGGGTGTGAACTTCTTGCTCAGATAGTATATGGCCTGCTCCTTTCTTCCCGTCTCATCGTGTTGTCCCAAGACACAACCGAAAGCCTCATCTAGTACAAATAAATATAGTAGCATAGGTCTCCTAGGTTCAGTGGGACCAGAACAGGTGGTTTGGATAAATATTCCTTGATTTTGTCAAAGGCTTTCTCGCACTCTTCAGTCTAACTTGTTGCAGTGTCTTTCTTCAACATTTTGAAAATCGGTTCACAGATCACAGTTGCTTATGCTATGAAAAGGCTGATGTAATTGAGACGCCCTAAGAAACTCATCACATCTTTCTTGTTCTACAGAGGTGACTAATCTTAGATAACCTTGACCTTTGATGGGTCTAGCTCAATTCCTCGGCGGCTGACGATGAATCCTAGCAATTTTCCAGCAGGGACTTCGTGCTTTTCTTGGATTTGATGATGATGTCATCCACGTAAACCTCTATTTCTCTGTGTATCATGTCGTGGAAAATGGTTATCATGGCCCTCATATAAGTGGCTCTAAAAGTCTTAGGCCAAACGACATCATTTTGTAACAATATACTCCAATTGGGGTGATGTGGAATCACCCCCGGGTATGTGCGTGATAAGGTTACACAGTGATTTGATGGCTTAAGAACAACTCTTGGCACGTTCGAGGACGAACATGTGTTTAAGTTGGGGGAGAATGTAATGATCCCACCGATCATTTTGACCAATTGTATTCCGTTCAGCAATTTGAAGTCTTGAGAGGCATCGTATGATGTATTTTGACTTGTATGAATCGTCGGTTTTGGCTTTTCAAGTTATTCGAAATTGATTTGGAAGAATGATTCTCAACTAGGAAGCTTTAAGTTGGAAGTATTGATCGAGTTTGACTTTTGTCTATTTGACCTCGGATCGGAGTTTGAATAATTCCGTTAGGTCCGGAGAGTGATTTTGGACTTGGGCGTATGCCCAATATTGCATTAGGGTACTAGTGGATTTTCAAAGTAGAGTTTCAGCATGGATCTAGTGATTGTGTTTTATTAGTAAGTACTACTATTATTTATAACTTAGTCAAAGGACAAAAAGAATCTTAAGTCCTTGTAGAAATAAATTTGATTGCTAAAGTTCTTCTAGAAATAAGAACAAGGTTCAGCAGCAACACAGGAGGAGATTAGGAGAAGCAATACCAAAAAAGTCTTTCCATCTTCATCCGCCTAAGCTTTGGCGGACAAAGTTATCCACCCGAAAAAGAAAAAAGAAAAACAAAAGAAAAGATGAAATACACCTATGAGTAGGAGAACAGTATGGCACAGATGGGATGCAAATTACTGCACTAGGATTCCCCAGCAACACATATCTCTTTTTCCTGAGTAAGTTTTTAGTTCAACTGATGAATTATGTCACGACCACCTTATTTAAAAGTTTAAGATATTGCAGAAGAAACACAATTATTTATTTATACATTTCATCTAAAATATTAAGCTAGGGACGGGAAACGACTTCTATCTAGCTTCTAATATGAACTATTCAAATTAACAATGAAGACAACTAATTATTAATTAGCAAAGAGAATAATCTTTGGACCTTCTCTTTTTAGATGATAAAAGGACTTCTAAACATGAAGATGTGGATACGGAAAATTAAATAGGGTAACGATGATTTATTGAATCATATTCACATGTGAGAATATTCTTTTCTTCTTCTTGAGCCGAAGGTCTTTCGAAAATAACTTCTCTATCTCTTGGGATAGGGGTAAGGTCTGCGTACACTTTACCCTTTCCAAACTCCACTTGTGGGATTCTCACTGGGTTGTTGTTGTTTGTTGTTTCTATTCACATGTGAGAATATTATGCAGTTTATGGAGGAGTATTCTAAAGAATAATTTACTGTAGCAATTCATTGTATAACTAATTAACCGGAAAATGATGAAAAATAATACTCCTAATTAATATACTTACATGATTGAATAAGTCTGTCAGTACTTCACATGACACAGTATTATCAGCCTTTCTGCCAGGTGTAGCAGGATTTTCAGAAGCATTTTTCGGGGCATCACATAAACAGGGGGGCCTATGTTGGAAAAATAATAATTACGCCTAGGAATAATATTCACGGCAAATAATAATAACATAAGAGAGTAATAACAATACCAACTCTTTTAATGGGATAAAATACAATATCCGAACGGAGCAATATAATCACTATAATATTACAACTGTTGGTATTATTTATAATGCAAAGTCAAGGATTTCTTTTTGAAAATCTATTTACCACCAATAGCCATAGGTCTTTTTATTTTACAAGTATCCTATTAATTTTCAAGTGGCTTCTTGCATGAAACCTTAAAGCCAAGTGTTGAAGGGTTTTGACAAGTGGCTATGCAAATCTACCATGTGTCTTCATGCATGGAAGACTAGGTACACCTGTTAATATTGAAGCCAAATGGACTAATATATTTGAACAAGTATTAAAAGAGTCTCCACACTTGTCATACATGCAACCTCCCTAATGACCTATAAATAGATTGTGGATTAGCCATCATAACTAACTCAATTCTTAACCAAGAATTCATCTTGCTAATCATTACTTTCTTCCTACAACATTTTTAATTTCTGTAACAGCTACAGATTAATTCCTTCATCTGTAACTATCCAATAACTTTGCCTATAAAAAGGCAGTCTTCTTTGTTAATTATCCAACACAGAAAATACCTTCATCTTCTCTTCTTTCCGAGCAATTGTTTTGTGCAAATTCTAAACTTTCAGCCACGAGTGCACGTGTTTGGAGGTGCTGTGGAAACTTGAGGAGCGACTGGTCTTAATGATTTGCACCCGGTCGGACTGAAATCGCTTTCAAGGCAGTGGCTTGCCATGACACAATATTTTTGATAAGTTGTTCTTCTTTCCTTCTTGTTCTTAGTCAATATTATCTACTTATTTTTCTTACAATTTGAAAGCGATTTCGCATATAATATTGACTAATGGTCACCACTTTGAACAAAACACTTCCTTATCTCTCAAAGCTTGAGCCTTTAGATGGAAACAATTATAACCGTTGGTCCCAGAAACTTTTAATTTTCTTTGAACAATTAGAAGTTGATTATGTTTTGTTTAACGACCCTCATGCTAATATTGTTGCTGAAAGTTCTAATACTGCTAATAATGTTGTTGCTGATGATGCTGATAAGAAGAAATTTGAAAAGGATAATAAAACAGTGAGATGACATTTGCCTAACCATATGACTAACCCTATCTTTGATTTGTTTATAAATTATAAATCTGCTAAAGTCATATAGGACAGTTTGGAGAAGAAATATGGAGCAGATGACGCGGGAAAAAAGAAGTATGTGGTTGGAAAGTGGATTAAGTTTCACATGGTTGATGATAAGCCAGTCATGGAGCAGGTTTACGAGTATGAGAACTTGACTGCTGATGTTTTGAACGAAGGCATGGAAATGTGTGAGATTCTTCAGGCTAATGTTCTGTTTGAAAAGTTTCCATCTTCCTAGAATGATTACAGGAATCAACTGAAATACAAGAAGAAAAACTTAACTCTTCAAGAACTGATCGGTCACATAAGGACTGAGGAAGCAAACCGCCTCAAAGATGAGGAGTCTGAACGGCTTAAGGATAAGATTAAATCTCTCTCTCTTAATTCTTCTAAAGCTAACCTTGTGGAATCTTCTAGTACTTTTGTGAAAGACAGGTTTAAAGGAAAACAAAAGAAAGGCCAGAAGAAAGGACATGTGAAGAAGCATAATTACTTCAATAAGCCGGAGGGCCATATTCAAAAGTCTAAAGGACCTTGTTATGTCTGCGGCAAAATTGGTCACAAGGCTTTTCAGTGCAACCAGAGACAAGGACAAAGCTCAAAGAATGGAAGAAAATCTCCAGTCCAAGCTAACCTTACTGAGGGTGATGATGTCATTGTTGCTGTGGTTGTTGAGGCAAACATGGTGGCTAACAAGTCTGACTGGATACTGGACACAGGCGCTTCAAGGCACCTTTGTGCCAACAAGGAGTTGTTTCATGACTTTGAGGAATCTGCTAATGGTGAGTGTGTCTATATGGGTAACTCCACCACAACTAGAGTTATAGGTAAAAGAAAAATTCTCCATAAGTTAACTTCTGGAAAAACCTTAGCCTTGAACAATGTTCTATACGTACCCTCCCTTCGTAGAAACTTAGTTTCTGGTACGCTTCTCAATAAAGTAGGTCTTAAACTTATTTTTGAATCTGATAAAATTATTATTTCTCATGGGGGAGACTTTGTTGGGAAGGGTTACCTTAGTAGGGGTTTATTTGTACTGAACATCGCTCAAGAGATTACTAATAATGCTAGCACTTTCAATTCTGCTTATATTGCTGAGTCAATTGATGTGTGATATGGTAGACTAGGTCATGTTAATATTGCTTCTATTAAAAGACTTAGAAAAATGGAATTAATTCCTACAGTTAATGTTCATAATTTTTCTAAGTGTCATGTTTGTGTAGAAACAAAACATACCAAAAATCCTTTTAAGAATGTAATTAGTAGAAAAATAGAATTGCTTGAACTAGTACATTCAGACTTAGCAGATTTCAAGAACATTATTAGTAAAGGTAGAAAGAAATACTACATCACCTTTGTAGATGACTTTTCTAGATACACTAAGGTATATCTTCTTAAGTCAAAAGATGAGGTTGAAAGCATGTTTTTGAAATACAAGACAGAAGTAGAAAATCAATTAGACAGAAAAATCAAGAGGCTTAGGTCTGACAGGGGTGGTGAATATAGTACTAATACTCTAAAAGCCTTTTGTGAGAAAAATAGTATTATACATGAGGTTAGTGCTCCCTATACTCCCCAACAAAACGGTGTAGCCGAACGGAAAAATAGAACCCTTAAGGAAATGATGAATTCTATGCTTTTGAGTTCGGGTTTATCTGATAATATATGGGGGAATGCTGTTTTATTTGCATGCTATGTTCTTAATAAAGTCCTTCATAAGAAGTTAGATAAAACCTCGTATGAGTTATGTAAAGGCTTTGCCCCTAACTTGAAAATTCTAAAAGTGTGGGGGTGTTTGGCTAAGGTTGGTCTACCTGATTTTAAACAAGTAATTATTGGACCCAAGTCTTTTGATGTTATTTTCATTGGTTATGCTCAAAATAGTGCTGCATATAGATTTATGTCTTTGAATGATAGTTCTATTTGTGAATCTAGAGATGTATAATTTTTTGAGCATGTTTTTTCATTGAAAAATAATGTGCCTTGTGATGTGCCTAATAATGCTTCTACATCTATGTCTGTTAATTCTCATATTGTGCCTTCTTCTAGTGTTACTGCTAATGAGCATGAAAATGAACTTAGAAGAAGTAAGAGGCGTAGAATTGAAGCTAGCTTTGGTCCTGACTTTACTACTACTGTCTTGACTGGAAATGTTGATCTTGATATTTTGAATGATGAATTAGTGTCTATATATTTAATAGAAGAAGACCCTAAGACTTATAATGAAGCAATGAGGTCAATAGATGCTAGTTTTTGGAAAGAGGCCACTAAAAGTGTCACGACCCCAAATCTAACCATGGTCGTGATGGCGCCTATCGTGTTACAAGGCAAGCCTATTTCCCAAAATCTTAATACTAAATCGATTATAAGAATTTATTAAAATATTTGATTTTTTTTTCATAAACTAAATCAACTCTAAATATAATTATAGAAAATACGGAAACGAGGCCCAAACATCGGGGTGTCACTAAGTCATGAGCGTCTAAATCTATGAACTAAGAAATGAAACTGTCTAACTGTTAATACAATCCAAAAGAAGAAATGATAAAAAGAGTGACAAGGTCCTGTGGACGCTACCAGCTACCTTGCAATCTCCACAGATAGCCGGCCTGAACACAACGATCGCTGCGTTGTAACTCACCTAGATCTGCACATAAAGTACAGGGTGTAGCATGAGTATAACTACCTCAGCAAGTAACAAAAATAACTAAGGAACTCAGCAATAGTGACGAGCTAAGTAAAACAGTCCAATTATTTATTTTTACAATTTAAAAATAAACAGAAATAAACAGGTAAATTCCATAACTCAGTAAATGCCACAAAGAAGTTTAACAGATAAATGCAGTAACAACACAAATAAATATTACCTCACAGCAGTGTCACTCCATCACTCATCACTCACACTCAGCACTAAATACTCAAAACACTCAACACTCTGCGCTCACTGGGGGCGTGTACAGACTCCGGAGGGGCTCCCAAAGCCCAAGCGCTAATCACGGACAACTCACGTGCCATCATATCAATACCTGGATCCGCACGATCAACTTACGTGTTACGCGGACAACTCACGCGCTATGGTATCAATACCTGGACCCGCATGGTCAACTCACGTGCTACGCGGGCAACTCACGCGCTATGGTATTAATATCCTCACAACTAGGCCCTCGACCTCACTCAATCATGTACCTTACTAGCCTCATCTTCACCAACAAATAAGGGAACACAGCCCACATCAAGTATCACCGCATATTAGCAAATAATAGAGACTGAGGTAAACATGTACAATAATTTCCATGACTGAGTACAAATAATGTGAGCATGAATAAAGCCTAATCATGATCTCTAACATGAAGGCAAACAAGTTCAACAACAAATAAACACATAACCACAAATAATAGTCATTAGGCCTCATAGCCTCACGGGATGGACCAAGTCTCAATCCCTTGCAGTGCACACCCACACGCTCGTCACCTAGTGTGGGTATCACTTCCAAACAATCACGTGATGTCAAATCTCCGGTTAATACCCTCCAAGCCAGAGTTAAAACTGTTACTTACCTTAACAACGTAGAAATCCTACTCCGAGATGCCCTCGTCTCTGGACTCGGTCTCCAAATGCTCCGAATCTACTCACAATCAGTACAATACCATCAATATATGCTAATGGAATGAATTCCACAAGGAAAACTATCCAATTAGACCAAAACCCGAAATTGGCTCAAACCCGGCCCTTGGGCCCACATCTCGAAATCCGATAAAATTTACAAAACTAGAAAACTCATTCACTAACGAGTCTAACCATACCAAATTTATCAAAATTCGACATCATTTGGTCTCTCAAATATTCAATTTAAACCAAGAGGGTTTTCAAATTTTACCAACTCAATTCACCAATTAAATGATAAAAACAACCATGGATTCGGGTAATTTAACCAATATTGAGTTAAGAACACTTACCCCGTTATTTTCTCTGAAAATCACCCAAAATCGCCTCAAATCCGAGCTCCAAATCGTCAAAAACTGAAAATGGGATGGAGTCCCATTTTTAGAACTTAAACTCACTGCCCAGGCTTTTCTTCTTCGCGAACGCGGCCAGTGCCTCGCGTTCGCGAAGCACAAAATATCTCCCGTCCAAATTCCTCCTTTGCGAACACGACATCGTCCTCGCGTTCACGAAGCACAAAATGCCTCTACCTCAATACCTTCTACGCGAACGCATTCAACCCATCGTGAACGCGATGCTTTATTCCCTCTCACTACGCGAACGCGACACCCGCTACGCGAACACATAGACCAATTTCCTGGGGTCCAAAATCCAAACCGTTAACCATCCGAAACTCACTCGATCCCCTCGGGACCTCAACCAAATATACCAACAAGTCCTAAAACATCATACGAACTTAGTCGAATCCTAAAATCACCTCAAACAATGCTAAAACCATGAATTACACCCCAATTCAAGCCTAATGAACTTTGAAATTTCTAATTTCTACAAACGACTCTGGAACCTATCAAATCACCTCCGATTGACCTCAAATTTTGCCATAAGTCATAAATGACATAACAGAGGTATTCCAATTTTCAGAATCGGATTCCAACCCTGATATCAAAAAGTCAACCCCCCGGTCAAACTTCTCAAAAATTAAACTTTCGGCATTTCAAGCCTAATTCCTCTACG
The DNA here is from genome assembly GCF_000715075.1 of Nicotiana tabacum. Classification (NCBI taxonomy): domain Eukaryota; kingdom Viridiplantae; phylum Streptophyta; class Magnoliopsida; order Solanales; family Solanaceae; genus Nicotiana; species Nicotiana tabacum. The sequence continues at coordinate 6,096,799 of NC_134090.1, forward strand.
GACTTCCAAATAATGTTTTGGACACGTTCCTAAGCCCAAAATCACCATATAGAGCTATTGGAATCATAAAAATTCAAATCCGAGGTTGTTTACATATAGATCCATATCCGGTTGACTTTTCCAACTTAAGTTTCTACTTAAGAGACTAAGTGTTTCAATTCACTCTGAAACCATTCCGGTCCTGAACCAACTAACCCGATATAATATAATATAGCTGAATAACACAAAAAGAAGTAGAAATAGGGAAAACGGGTCTATAACTCTCGAAACGACTGGTCGGGTCATTATAAAAAATGAATTAGATTCTATAGTTTCTAATCACACTTGGGACTTTTCTGATTTGCCTAAAGGTTGTAAACCCATAAGTAGTAAGTGGATATTTAAGAAGAAATTGAGACCTGATGGTACAATTGAGAAATATAAGGCTAGACTTATTATTAGGGATTTTAACCAAATGAAAGACATTGATTACTTTGACACTTATTCTCATGTGACTAAGTTAGCGACTATTAGAACTCTTGTTGCTTTAGCCGCTATTAATAATTTAGTGATACATCAAATGGATGTTAAAACGACTTTCCTAAATGGTGATTTAAAGGAATAGATCTATATGTCTCAACCTGAGGGATTTGTGATCCAAAGACAGGAGAATAAAGTATGCAAATTGAGAAAGTCTTTGTATGGTCTAAAGCAGGCACCTAAGCAATGGTACGAAAAGTTTAATAGCACATTAGTGGGTAATGATTTTGTTGTTAATGCATCTGATACTTGTGTTTATTCCAAGATGATAGGATCAGATTGTGTTATTATATATTTGTATGTGGATGACATGTTAATCTTTGGCCCTAATGTGAATGTCGTTAATGAGACTAAGAATTTTTTGTCTTCTAAATTTGAAGTAAAAGATCTTGGAGAAGCAGATGTGATTTTAGGGGTTAAAATCAAAAGAACTTCTAATGGTTTTTCATTGTCTCAGTCTCATTATATTGAGAAAATGTTGAAAAGGTTTAATTGTTTTGATGTAGCACCTGTGAGAACTCCTTATGATCCTAGCATACACTTGGAAAGGAATAAGGAATATAGTATTTCTCAAACTGAGTATGCTAAGATAATTGGTAGTGTAATGTTTCTCATGAATTATACATGACCTGATATTGTTTATGCTGTTAGTAGATTGAGTAGATATACTCACAACCCTAGTAGTGAATACTGGAATGCTCTTCATCGTTTACTAAGGTATTTGAGAGGTACTATGGATTGGTGTTTGCATTTTAATAAATTTCCTGCTGTTTTAGAATGATTTTGTGATGCAAACTGGGTTACTGACAATGATGAAGATAGATCCACTAGTGGCTATGTGTTTACTTTGGGTGCATGTGCTATTTCATGGAAGTCTTCAAAACAGACATGTATAGCACGATCTACTATGGAGTCTGAATTCATTACTCTTGAGTTGGCAGGGCAAGAAGCCGAGTGGCTGAGAAACTTATTGGCAGACGTGCCTTTGTAGGGAAGACAAGCTTCACCGGTTTCTATACATTGTGACTCATAGGCGGCAATTAGAATTGCCAAAAATAGTGTGTACAATGGAAAAAAGAGACATATCTGCATTAGGCATGGTGCGGTAAAACAGTTGTTGAAACATGGTGTTATTTCCTTGGAATATGTAAGATCCGAAAGCAATTTGGCGGATCCTTTAACCAAGGGTTTAGCAAGGAGAGTTATCCTTGTAACATCGAAGAGGATGGGGCTAAAGCCCGTGGATTGAGGAAGTATGGTGGATACCCGCGTATTGTCAAACGAAGCCATATGAGACCTCAATATGCACTACATTTCCTATCCCTATGGCGTGTGGTAGTTCTTTATAAGGTTGAGCCTATTTTGCTCTTAATGATTCCATAGCCTTAAGATAGTCTATGTGTAGATAAACTTGATGGAATCACCTACGTGAGTGTAGAGGTGCGTCCGCCTTTTATGAAAGACTTGGGATGTCTTTCTAGAGCACTCATCCCAAGGTATGTACATGACCATAAAAGCACTTTGTTAGTATCGAGGAGTTTGCATAAAATTAAGGATATAGTATGTGTTGTAGGGTTCTCAACTAATGTCCATTCAGTTCAAGAGTACTTCACTTTAAGGATGTTAGTTGTTACCTCATTTCACTACGTGTAGATTCAAATCGAAAGATATTGACACTTAAGTACATGTTCCTTCTTTTGCCCAGAATTGTTCTATTTTTGTCTTTGCATTAGTGGGGGATTGTTGGTATTATTTAAAATGCAAAGTCAAGGATTTCTTTTTGAAAATCTATTTACCACCAATAGCCATGGGTCTTTTTATTTTGCAAGTGTCCTATCAATTTCCAAGTGGCTTCTTGCATGAAACCTTAAAGCCAAGTGTTGAAGGGCTCTGACAAGTGGCTATGCAAATCTACCATGTGTCTTCATGCATGGAAGACTAGGTAAACTTGTTAATATTGAAGCCAAGTGGACTAATATATTTGGACAAGTGTTAAAAGAGTCTCCACACTTGTCATACATGCAACCTCCCTAATTACCTATAAATAGGTTGTGGATTAGCCATCATAACTAACTTAATTCTTAACTAAGAATTCATCTTGCTAATCATTACTTTCATCCTACAACATTTTTAATTTCTGTAACAGCTACAAATTAATTCCTTCATATGTAACTGCTCAACAGCTTGGCTAATAAAAGGCAGTCTTCTTTGTGAATTATCCAACACAGAAAATACTTTCATCTTCTCTTCTTTCTCGGCAACTGTTTTATGCAAATTCTAAACTTCCAGTCACGAGTGCACGTGTTTGGAGGTGCTATGGATCCTTGGGGAGCGACCGATCTTAACAATTAGCACCCAGTAGGACCGAAATCGCTTTGAAGGCAGTGGCTTGTTGTCACGACCAAAAATCTCACTTGTCGTGATGGCGCCTATCTCAATACTAGGCAAGCCAAAAATCCCAATAAACCACTATTTCTTTTAAATTTGAAAACAAAATAATTAATTCAGCGAAAGAAATCTCAAAGTTTCAAATATATCACTCCCAAAACCTGGTGTCATTGAGTACATGAACATCTAATATGAATACAATGTATGACTGATAAAAAGCCACTGTCTGAAAGTATAGAATAATACAATAACTGAGGAAAGAGAGACAAGGTCAGCGGACGCCAAACAGCTACTTTGATAGTCTCCAACTGATAGTACTCTGAAATCTAACAATCTCCGTGTTCGAAAGCACCTGGATCTGCACACGAGGTGCAGATTGTAGTATGAGTACAACTAACTCAATAAGTAACAAGACTAACCTCTAGGATGAAAGAAATGATGAGCTCCGCAGGTACAGTCCAGTAAAAACAATGATACAGAAATATAGGCATGCTTTCCAGTTCAACAGTAAACTCAGTACAAGTGAAATAGATCAATACTGCATGATATGAGGCACATGACATCTCAGTAGAAAGACTTCAAGTAAATACTGTTCATAAATTATCCGGTCACTTGGTACTGTTTATGGCCAGTCCAGCCCAGGGGTGTTCCAACCCATATATATATGCACATCGACTGACAATCAGTTACCTAGTACCGTATAAGGCCAATCCAGCCCTCGGATAATTTATCCTTAAATATAAATGATACTGACAAGATCCGTGTCCAGATAACTCATTATAATACAAATAAGTAAGGCAAGTCCATGCCCTGGGAAAATCCATCCCAAATATATATATAAGCAGTAAGTAAGGCAAGTCCATGCCCTGGGAAGTCCATCCCGAATATCGATGATCATCTACGCTCACTAGGGGTGTGTACAGACTCCGGAGGGGCTCCTTCAGCCCAAGCGTAATACAAAGCCAATATGGCCTACTATAAGCGGGCAGTCCCGATCCGTATAATAACAAAGCCTTTAAGGCCTGCTGCAGGCGGGCAGTCCCGATCCATAAAATAGCAAAGCCAATAAGGCCTGCTGCAGGCGGAAAGCCCCGATCCAGAACAATAACAATGTATAAAACCATTCTGGCCTGCTGCAGGTGGCAGCCCCGATCCATTTAATAATAACATATAGAAAGCTAAATGGCCTGCTGCATTGCGCAGCTCAATCCCATAAATATCCTCACAATGGACAATTATTACTGATTGTGAAATGTATATTTTAGAATAATTAATTCATCAGCATCACGACCCCATGGGTCCAAAAATATCGGCACATAGCCTAAACATGAACTTTATTACTAGCCTCAGCTTAATTCCTCTATCAAGTGCCACATGTTCAGATAATAACATGATTCTTTAATTTTACTACTTCACAGGATTTATTCAAGACACACTTTCGGTGGTGCACGTCTACATGTTCGTCACCTATCGTGTGTGTCACCTCCAAACAATTCATATCATACTAAATTCGGGGATTCATACCCTCAGAACCAAGTTTAGAAGTGTTACTTACCTCAGAGCGTGCAATTCTTTACTCTGCTATGCCTTTGCCTCGCAAATCGGCCTCCGAATGCCTCGAATCTAGTAACAAATAATTCGTTTCAGTCAATAAAATTCATTGGAATTAATTCCATAAGAAAATAATGATTTTCCATAAAAATCCAAAAATTAGCTCAAAAATCGCCCGTGGGGCCCATGTCTCGGAACTCGACAAAAGTTATAAAATCCAGATGCCCATTCAACCACGAGTCTAACCATGCCAATTTAACCAAAATCCGACCCCAACTCGACCCTCAAATATTCCGTTTAAACCAAGAGGGTTTTCAAACTTTTCCGAACTCGATTCACCAATTAAATGATAAAAACAACCATGAATTCGGGTAATTTAACCAATAATGAGTTAAGAATACTTACCCCGTTGTTTCCTCTGAAAATCACCCAAAATTCGCCTCAATCCGAGCTCCAAATCATTAAAAATGGAATTCCATTTTCTGAACTTAAACTTTCTGTCCAGGCCTCTCTTCTTCGTGAATGCGACAGGTCCCTCGCGTTCGCGAAGCACACAATGTGCTGCCCAACATTTTCTCTTCGCGAACGCGAGACACTGCTCGCGAACGCGATGCTTTAGAGTGCCCTTCTTCGCAAACGCGAGCTCTCCTTCGCGAACGCGAAGGCAAAAACCCATGCCCACTATTTTTCCCTTCGAGAACGCGATACCCAAACGCGAACGCGATGCACAACCCAGCTCCTCTTCGTGAACGCGAGACCCCATCGCAAACGCGAAAGAGAAAATTCAAAAAATGCAGCAACAGATATCAGAAATCCCACCAAGGCCACAAATGATCTGTTAACCATCCCAAACTCACCGAGCCCCTCGGGACCTCAACCAAATATACCAACAAGTCCTAAAACATCATATGAACTTAGTCGAACCCTCAAATCACCTAAAACAACGCTAAAACCATGAATTACACCCCAGTTCAAGCCTAATGAACTTTGAAATTTCCTATTTCTACAAACGACTCCTGAACCTATCAAATCATGTCCGATTGACTTCAAATCTTACACACAAGTCATAAATGACATAACAAAGGTATTTCAATTTTCAGAATCAGATTCCGACCCCGATATCAAAAAGTCAACCACTCGGTCAAACTTTTCAAATTTTAACTTTCGGCATTTCAATCCTAATTCCACTACGGACCTCCAAATAATTTTTCGGACACACTCCTAAGTCCAAAATTACCATACGAACCTATTGGAATCATCTGAATTAAATTTTGAGGTTGTTTACACATAAGTCAATATCCGGTCAACTATTTCAACTTAAGCTTCCAAGCTAACTCCGAAATACCTTAAAACCAAAACCAACAATTCACACAAGTCATAATACCTCGTAGGAATTTATCTAAGACTTCAAATAGTTGAAATGAGCGTAAATGCTCAAAACAACCGGTCGGGTCGTTACAATCTTCCCCACTTAAACATACGTTCGTTCTCGAACGTGCCAAGAGTTGTTTTTAACCTTCAAATCTCTATTCCACCTTACCACGCACATACCCGGGGGGTGATCTCATGTTACCCTATTCTATATAGGCCTGCCAACATAACATAACTGAAAATCATTAATTTAACCTTAGCCCAAAAACCATGGAGCCAAATTTCTAACATCCAGAATTCTTTTCAATACCCGAATCTCACATTTACACACTGTATAAGTATGAACAAGTTGTATCCAGCCTTAACCATAGTCCCAGATATAATCACTTTCTATGCCGACCTTCAATATTATCCTCCCAATATACCAGAATCCAACATGATAGTATCCATTCTCGGTCCAATGACCTTATATTATTAAACACAACTATCCTATTGACATGCCACACCAATACAACTCAATCCACAACTGTGCAACTTTGTACCCAAAAATGGAAAATGTCTCAAAGTAGAGAACAGTATTGTAAGTTCAACAAGCACCACCACAACTATAATACTATAAGCTCATTATATATAGTAGTACCATTACACACAGGTTTAATAATAGTAACCAGCTCTTCTAGAGCTCACATTAACATCACTCGCACGGACAACTAACGTGTTATCGTATCAATATCTGAACCTGCACGGACAACTCACGTGCCAATAATATCAATAATTTGAGTATCAACAGTCTATCAAACAAGAGAGTACCGTAGTACCAATGAACATCTGTAAATCAAAACACAATGCCCCTTTCAACCGCACACCCTTCTCAGGGATTACCGAGCAACTATAACATTCATCTAAATATACAACACTGACCATTCCGTTCAGAATTTATGATCTTCTTTTCAAGAATGAACTGCCACTTCATACATATAAATCTAAATCCCTCACAACACACCACATCTATCACGTGAAAAGCACGAAAATCTCATTATAAACTTTGAGTCACTAGAAAATTACATACCCTATTAGTTGGAAACTTTTCTCTTGCTTCTTTCCAGGAGGAAATCATAATGCACAACACGTTCCCCATACCGATAGGAAATATCCGGTTCAAACCATTAAGAATACTTTGAAATCCATTTTCACCTAATCAAGCCATCATAACTAATTCCCTCTATCTCGTCCAAGCCACGCTGGTCACCAAAACCCAAAAATATTGCCACCAAAACATCTGTAAAGCTTCCACATCATTATTACCCAAAAGAACAGAGCATGCCATTACCATACTGGTCTAGCCCACTACCCAGTGGTTCTATTTTCTCTGAGGTTCTACTAAATTACACTCAAGTTGACGTTTCTCCTTATCACAACACTACTACCCTTACCCAAAGCTCACTCAGTATGCTCAAATCTAAATTACACCACTTGAATGGGCCAAAAGACACAAGCCCCCAAAGAAGTAACTTTGCCTTAACACCACCAATCTAATTCATACTCTGTGCACACGACATCCTTTAAAATAACAATTTAATCATCTCATGATTTTTCATAAAGTGCAATATAACCCGCATTCAAGAAGTTTTCTTAGTCAAGTCATCCCCAATCTCAACCTTTGCAAGTCATAACTAATTAACAAGTATGCCTCGGACTAAAACCAATACCACACCTAATCGTGCAATCAAATCGAAGATAGGAGACTCCCCCACTTAGCCCAAGGACATATAACAAAACATCCGATATCTCACCATACCCAGATAATATCTAAATTGACCATACTAAGCAATAAAAGACGAACTCTAGTCTCGTCCCCCAATAATTTCTACACACGACCAATACACCCGATACACAATTATTAGATCGCCCATCGGCGTAGGTACGTGAACAGGTGAAACTAAGGACTCACGGGGCATATCCAGAAAATGAACAAAAATATGATGAAACATGGGTCAAATAATATAGATGCCTCCCTGTCACCACGCTCCTGGCTACGGACCACCTCTTTCTGTCGAGCAATGTCAACCACCTTATCAAAAGTGGCACCAGATAACCTCTCCCTAGTCATAAGTAACCGCAGCTGATATGTGAGGCCATCAATGAACCTCCTAATCCTCTCCCTATCAGTGGAAACCAACCAGACTGCATGACGAGACAACTCAGAAAATTTCATCTCGTACTGCGTCATAGATATATCACCCTGGCAAAGCTGCTCAAACTGTCTATGTAGCTCTTCTCTACAGGACTGAGGCACGGACTTCTCCAAAAGGACCACGGAGAACTATTGCCAAGTAAGGGGTGATGCGCTAACAGGCCTACACCTCTCGTAAGTCTCCCACCATCTGAGCGCAGCCCCAGAAAACTGAAAAGTAGTGAATGAGACCCCACTGGTCTCCAGAATATCCGCTGTCCGAAGCATCTATTGACACCTATCCAGAAAACCCTGAACATCCTCTGACTCAGTACCGCTAAATGGTGGAGGTCGAAGCCTCTCAAATCTCTCAAGTCTCCTCTGCTCATCATCTGTCATAACAGGAACTACCAGGGCCTGAGCAGCTACATCCGGCTGGGCTGGTAGTGCCCCCGATACCTGAAGTCCCTGTACTACCTGGTCTGGAGTAAGGGCAACAAGGGTATGAGTACTTCCCCCGTCCTGAGAAGTTGCAGGTGCGGCCTAAGCCGAAACCATCTGAGCAAGACCAGTGCAAGCTGCCAATATCTGGGCCAAAGTCTCCTGAAGGCCTGGAATCTCAATGGGCACAATTGGTGCCTGAGCTGGTCCTGTCAGCTCAGCTATATCTGGAATCTGCTCCTGACCTGGAGCAACTGGTGGTACTACAGGTGCTGGTCCAACTATGGTACGAGCTACACCTCGACCTCGACCTCTACCTCGGCCTCGGCCTCTACCACAGCCCTGGCCTCTCGCAGCCCTAACTAGTGGCATTGATGGCTGACCATCTGATCCGGTAGTACATGTTCTCACCATCTGTGAGAGAATAGAATAACAGAAATTTAGTTTCCGGAATTAGCAAATTCGCACGACAGAATATAAGAAAGTGATATTTTTCCTAAGGGTTCTGCAACCTCTCGAAGATATGTACAGACGTCTCCGTACCGATCCACAAGACTCTACTAAACCTGCTCATGACTCGTGAGACCTATGTAACCTAGGCTCTCATACCAACTTGTCACGACCCAAAATCTCACCTGTCGTGATGGCTCCTATCTCAATACTAGGCAAGCCAAAAATCCCAATAAACCACCATTTATTTTAAATTTGAAAATGAAATAATTAATTTAACAAAAGAAATCTCAAAATTTAAAATATATCACTCCCAAAATCCGGTGTCATTGAGTACATGAGCATCTAATATGAATACAATATTTGACTGATAAAAAGCCACTGTCTGAAATATAGAACAGTACAATAACTAAACATGAAGGGAATCAAGTCTGCGGTCTTCAAGCAGCTACCTTGAGAGTCTCCAACGGAAAGAACTCTGAATTCTAACAATCGTCGTATCCGGGAGCACCTGGATCTGCACACGAGGTGCAGAGTGTAGTATGAGTACAACTAACTCAATAAGTAACAAGACTAACCTCTGGGCTAAAAGAAATGATGAGCTCCGCAGGTACAGTCCAGTATAACTAATGGTACAGAAATATAGGCATGCTTTCAAATTCAACATTAAACTCAGTACAAGTGAAATAGCTCGATACTGCATGATATTAGGCATACGACATCTCAGTAGAAAGACCTCAAGTAAATACTGTTCATAAATTATCCGGTCTCTTGGTACTGTTTATGGCCAATCCAACCCAAGGGTGTTCCAACCCGTATATATATGCACATCAACTGACAATCAGTCACCCAGTACCGTATAAGGCCAATCCAGCCCTGGGATAATTTATCCCTAAATATAAATGTTACTGACAAGATCCATGTCCGCATAACTCATTATAATACAAATAAGAAAGGAAAATCCATGCCTTGGGAAATATCCATCCCAAATATATATATATATATATATATATATATATATATATATATATATATATATATATATATATATATATATATAGAGAGAGAGAGAGAGAGACCATGTCCTGTGAAGTTCATCCCGAATATCGATGATCATCTACGCTCACTGGGGGAGTGTACAGACTCCGGAGGGGCTCCTTCAGCCCAAGCGTAATACAAGCCAATATAGCCTACTACAGGCGGGCAGTCTTGATCCGTATAATAACAAAGCCTTTAAGGCCTGCAGCAGGCGGGCAGCCCCGATCCATAAAATAAATCAATATTGCATGATATGAGGCATATGACATCTCAGTACAAAGACCTCAAGTAAATACTGTTCACAACTTATCCGGTCACTTGGTACTGTTTATGGCCAATCCAGCCCAGGGGTGTTCCAACCCGTATATATATATGCACATCGACTGACAATCAGTCACCCAGTACCGTTTAAGGCCAATCCAGCCCTAGGATAATTTATCCCTAAATATTAATGATACTGACAAGATCCATGTCCGCATATCTCATTACAATACAAATAAGAAAGACAAGATCCATGTCCAGATAACTCATTACAACACAAATAAGTAAGGCAAGTCCATGCCCTGGGAAAATCCATCCCAAATATATATATATATAAGCAGTAAGTAAGGCAAGTCCATGCCCTGGAAAGTCCATCCCGAATATCGATGATCATCTACGCTCATTAGGGGTGTGTACAGACTCCGGAGGGGCTCCTTCAGCCCAAGCGTAATACAAAGCCAATATAGCCTACTGCAGGCGAGCAGTCTTGATCCGTATAATAACAAAGCCTTTAAGGCCTGCAGCAGGCGGGCAGCCCCAATCCATAAAATAAATCAATATTGCATGATATGAGGCATATGACATCTCAGTAGAAAGACCTCAAGTAAATATTGTTCACAAATTATCCGTCACTTGGTACTGTTTATGGCCAATCCAGCCCAGGGGTGTTCCAACCCGTATATATATGCACATCGACTGACAATCAGTCACCCAGTACCGTTTAAGGCCAATCCAGCCCTGGGATAATTTATCCCTAAATATAAATGATACTGACAAGATCCATGTCCGCATAACTCATTACAATACAAATAAGAAAGGCAAGTCCATACCCTGGGGAGGGGCATACCTCACAATTACTCTTGCCTCTCGGCCATACCTCACAATCACTCATGCCTCCCAGTCACTCAGCACCCGGCACTCGACAGTTGACACTCGCACTCAGTAGGTACCTACGCTCACTAGGGGAGTGTACAGACTCCGGAGGGGCTCCTTCAGCCCAAGCGTAATACAAGCCAATATAGCCTACTGCAGGCGGGCAGTCTTGATCCGTATAATAACAAAGCCTTTAAGGCCTGCAGCAGGCGGGCAGCCCCGATCTATAAAATAAATCAATATTGCATGATATGAGGCATATGACATCTCAGTAGAAAGACCTCAAGTAAATACTGTTCACAAATTATCCGGTCCCTTGGTACTGTTTATGGCCAATCCAGCCCAGGGGTGTTCCAACCCGTATATATATGCACATCGACTGACAATCAATCACCCAGTACCGTTTAAGGCCAATCCAGCCCTGGGATAATGGATAATTTATCCCTAAATATAAATGATACTGACAAGATCCATGTCCGCATAACTCATTACAATACAAATAAGAAAGGCAAGTCCATGCCTTAGGAAAGATCCATCCCAAATATATATATATATATATATATATATATATATATATATATATATATATATATATATATATATATATATAGAGAGAGAGATGTGAAGTTCATCCCGAATATCGATGATCATCTACGCTCACTGGGGGAGTGTACAGACTCCGGAGGGGCTCCTTCAGCCCAAGCGTAATACAAGCCAATATAGCCTACTGCAGGCGGGCAGTCTTGATCCGTATAATAACAAAGCCTTTAAGGCCTGCAGCAGGCGGGCAGCCCCGATCCATAAAATAAATCAATATTGCATGATATGAGGCATATGACATCTCAGTACAAAGACCTCAAGTAAATATTGGTCACAAATTATCCGGTCACTTGGTACTGTTTATGGCCAATCCAGCCCAGGGGTGTTCCAACCCGTATATATATGCACATCGACTGACAATCAGTCACCCAGTACCGTTTAAGGCCAATCCAGCCCTGGGATAATTTATCCCTAAATATAAATGATACTGACAAGATCCATGTCCGCATAACTCATTACAATACAAATAAGTAAGGCAAGTCCATGCCCTGGGAAAAATCCATCCCAAATATATATATAAGCAGTAAGTAAGGCAAGTCCATCATGATTATCGATGATCATCTGCGCTCACTGGGGGTGTGCCCTGGAAAGTCCATTCCGAATATCGATGATCATCTATGCTCACTGGGGGAGTGTACACACTCCGGAGGGGCTCCTTCAGCCCAAGCGTAATACAAGCCAATATGGCATACTGTAGGCGGGCGGTCCCGATCACTATAATAACAAAGCCTTTAAGGCCTGCTGCAGGCGGGCAGCCCCGATCCATAAAATAGTAAAGCCAATAAGGCCTGCTGCAGGCGGGCAGCCCTGATTCAGAACAATAACAATGTATAAAGCCATTCTGGCCTGCTGTAGGCGGGCAGCCCCGATCCATTTAATAATAACATATATAAAGCCAAATGGCCTGCTATATTGCGCAGCTCGATCCCATAAATATCCTCACAATGGACAATTATTAGTGAGTATGAAATGTATATTTTAGAATAATTAATTCAACAGTATCACGACCCCATGGGTCCAAAAATATCGGCACATAGCCTAAACATGATTTTTATTACTAGCATCAGCTTAATTCCTCTATCAAGTGCCACATGTTCAGATAATAACATGATTCTTTAATTTTACTACTTCACAGGATTTATTCAAGACACTTTCGGTGGTGCACGTGTACATGTTTGTCACCTATCGTGTGTGTCACCTCCAAACAATTCATATCATACCAAATTCGGGGATTCATACCCTCAGAACCAAGTTTAGAAGTGTTACTTACCTCAGAGCATGAAATTCTTTACTCTGCTATGCCTTTGCCTCGCAAATCAGCCTCCGAATGCCTCGAATCTAGTCACAAATAATTTGTTTCAGTCAATAAAATTCATTGGAATTAATTCCATAAGAAAATAATGATTTTCCATAAAAATCCGAAAATTAGCTCAAAAATTACATGTGGGGTCCACATCTCGAAACTCGAAAAACATTACAAAATCCGGAAGCTCATTCAACCACGAGTCTAACCATACCAATTTTACAAAAATCCGACCTCAACTCGACCCTCAAATCTCCAATTTAAACCAAGAGGGTTTTCAAACTCTTCCAACTCAATTCATCAATTCAATAATACAAACAACCATGGATTCGGGTAATTTAACCAATAATGAGTTAAGAACCCTTACCCCGTTGTTTCTTCTGAAAATTACCCAAAAATCGTCTCAATCCGAGCTCCAAATCGTTAAAAATGGAAGTTCCATTTTCTGAACTTAAACTTTCTGTCCAGGCCTCTCTTCTTCGCGAACGCGACAGGTCCCTCGCGTTCGCGAAGCACAAAATGTGCTGCCCAACAATTTCTCTTCGCGAACGCGATGCTTTAGAGAGCCCTTCTTCGCGAACGCGAAGGCAAAAACCCATGCCCACTATTTTTCCCTTCACGAACGCGATACCCAAATGCGAACGCAATGCACAACCCAGATCCTCTTCACGAACGCGATACCCCTTCGCGAACGCGAAAGAGAAAATCCGAAAAATGCAGCAACAGATATCAGCAATCCCACCAAGGCCACAAATGATCCGTTAACCATCCCAAACTCACCCGAGCCCCTCGGGACCTCAACCAAATATACCAACAAGTCATAAACATCATACGGACTTAGTCGAACCCTCAAATCACCTAAAACAATGCTAAAACCTTGAATTACACCCCAATTCAAGCCTAATGAACTTTGAAATTTCTAATTTCTACAAACGACTCCGGAACCTATCAAATCACGTCCGATTGACTTCAGGTCTAGCACACAAGTCATAAATGACATAATGGGGGTATTACAATTTTTAGAATCGGATTCCGGCCCCGATATCAAAAAGTCAACCCCTCGGTAAAACTTCCCAAAATTGTAACTTTCGGCATTTTAAGCCTAATTCCACTACGGACCTCCAAATAATTTTCCGAACACACTCCTAATAGTTGAAATAAGCGTAAATACTCAAAACGACCGGTTGGGTCGTTACACTTGCCACGACACAGTATATTTGATAAGTTGTTCTTCTTTCCTTCTTATTCTTATTCAATATTATCTACTCATTTTTCTTACAACAACTTAGTAGTGTCAAGAGACTACTATAATTTTGAAAGAAATAATACTCTTTATTTATAAACACCTCACTACAATATTAATCACACTCACTATTTATCTCACCGACTACAATCTGTGGATTACTCTCTCTAACTTCTATTGCTTCTCTCTTATTTTGGTGTAATTGAATTGAAGAGTGTAGACCTCTATTTATAGTAAGAGATGTCATCCAACTACTACAAATAAAGATGTCTTGTTGTTGATTTAGTCCTATAATTTTTCAACAAAGTTAGGCACCTCCCATTTTCTTCAACAAAGTTAGGCACCTATCCCATTTTTTTTCCAACAAAGTTGTCAACAAAGTTAGGCACCTCCCATCCCATTTTTCTTCATTTCATTTTTGTTTTTCTTCAATATGAGCCCCAAAAATCTCTCCCTTTTTTTTCTTCATTCCAAGACTTGATCTCAATCTCTGAAAATCCTCACACTTAAGAGGCTTTGTAAAAATATCTGCAGCCTGATCATGAGACTTCACATATTTAAGCTTAACTTCCTTCTTGGCAATGCACTCTCTGATGAAGTGATATCTTGTATCTATATACTTTGCTTCGATCATGATACACTAGATTCTTGGCGAGTGCTTGTGCAGATTTGTTATCAATACAAATCTCTGTATCTTCAATTTGTGGAAAATTGAGCTCATTCAATAATCTTCTTAGCCAGATAGCATGACAGGTACATGATATTACTGTTATATATTCGGCTTCACAAGTCGAGAGAGTGTAAGGCCGCATAAAAATTTTGCAAACGAAAATAATATTTCATGGTGCCGGACTAGGCTCACGTGTTTGTGGATTATAGAACGCGACTCATGTGTTTATGGATTATAGAACGCGGCTCGTACTTTTTGGATTGAACAATTCACCTGTTGCAGACTCTAGTGAATGAGGGATAATTGCGCAAAATAGTGCTGAATCATCGCTTGTTGTGGAAGCCAAAGAGAAGCACTACAACGATTCATTGTTGGCGCAATTGAAAGAGGGGATTCATAAACATAAGACCATGGCCTTTTCTCTTAGCATGGATGATGGTACACTAAGGTACCAAGGGCGACTATGTGTTCCAAATATGGATGGTCTCCGTGAAAGAATTTTGACTGAAGCTCACACTTCTAGGTATTCCGTGCACCCAGGTTCTACAAAAATGTATCATGATCTTAAGAAAGTCTATTGGTGTAATGATATGAAGAGGAATGTGGCGGACCTATTGGCAAGATGTTCGAATTGTCAGCCAGTGAAGGCCAAACACCAAAGGCCCAGTGGGTTGGCACAAAACATAGAAATTCCATTGTGGAAGTGGGAAATGATTAATATGAACTTTGTGATAGGATTACCGCGCACTCCGCGCAAGTTTGACTCAATTTGGGTGATTGCGGATCGACTCACGAAATCAACATGCATTTTGCCGGTTAAGTCTACCGACACAGCGGAGCAGTATGCTCTGTTGTATATCAAAGAAATAGTCATGTTGCACGGCACCCCAATTTCTATCATATCTGATCGGGGAGCACAATTTATCGCTAATTTTCGGAAGACATTTCAGCAAGGTTTGGGTACTCAGGTGAATCTTAATACTACCTTTCACCCACAGACTAACGGGCATGCAAAGAGGACTATTCAAATGCTTGAGGATATGTTGCGCGCTTGTGTTCTAGACTTCAAAGGTAGCTGGGATGATCATTTACCACTCATAGAATTTGCGTACAAAAATAGCTATCATGCTAGCATTCAAATGGCACAGTTCGAGGCTTTATATGGTAGGAGATCTACATCTCCCATTGGGTGGTTCGAAATTGGGGAAGCAAAGTTGATAGGGCCATATCCCGTGCATCAGACTATGGAAAAAGTTAAAAATCATTAAGGAGCGGTTGAAGACTGCTCAGAATCGTCAGAAATCCTATTCGGATGTTCGTCGTAGGGATTTGGAGTTCAAAGAAGATGATTGGGTATTCTTGAAAGTTTAACCCATGAAGGGTGTAATGCGATTTGGTAAGAAAGGGAAATTGTGTCCGAGGTATGTCGGACTGTACAAAATCATTCAGAGGATCGGTGAGGTGGCATACAAGATTGAGCTACCACCTGAGATATCATTAGTACACCCGGTGTTTCATGTATCTATATTAAAGAAAGTAGTTGGAGATCCGACACTCATTGTTCCGTTTGAGACTATTGAGGTAAATGAGAAATTGACTTATGAAGAAATTTTAGTTTCTATTATTGATCGGCAAGTCCGAAAATTGAGAAATAAAGAAATTGCCTCCGTGAAAGTGTTATGGCGAAACCAACAGGTTGAAGAGGCTACTTGGGAGGCCGAGGGAGAAATGAAGAAAAAATATCCTTATTTATTCGAATAGCCATGTATTTATAAGTTGTGCCTTATGAAAATGCTAAGAGATACTTTCTATGAATAATGTATGATTTGTACATTTGATATTAAGGGTGTTCCGTTCTGATAATATAATTGTCTGTGAGGCCACAGTTGGTGTTGTTTTATATTATGTTACGTTGTTGGATTATGTATATGATGTTAGGATGTGTTTCTGGGGCTTTCTGACAGGTGGATAGGCCTAGTTACAAAGAAAACTCTGGCGAAATGTTTGAAAATTTAGGGAGTCAGCTGCTGATGTGGTATGAAAACAAATGAGTTGCATAAGATGCTAATAACAGATTTTGACCGTCATTCGATGACGAATAATCATAAGTGGGGGAGAATGTAAGGCCCCGTAAAATTTTTGGAAAAGAAAATAATATTTCATGGTGCTCGGACTTTTTGGGTTGAACAATGCACCAGAATGTAAAGGAAAATTTTTGGCGGAAAAGCACGTTTTTGCTGTCCATTATGCGACCGCAGAAACACTCTGCGGGCTGCATAATGGCCGCAGAAGTGAGGCTGGAGAGGGCCAGTTTAGAAGCAATTATGCGGTCGACTATGCGACCGCATAACTGTTATGTGGTGCATTATGCGATCGCATAACAGTTATGCGGACCGCATAGTGATCGCAGACACAGACAAATTTCGGTCATTTTGGACACCAATTATGTGGTCCGCATAACCATTATGCGGTCGCATATGTGACCGAAGAACCTGTTTCGGAGCTTCATATTTGAGTTTTTAAAACTCGAGCCTACTTCGTTAAATACATGTTTTGGGCTATTTTTGAGCTATAATCTGATATTTTAGAGGGAGAGAGAGTGCCATAGAGTAAGAAGGTGTTCTTCAATAATTATTTTTCAATTCTTTCTCAAGTTTTGGAAGATTAAGAAGGGAAACTAACTAGGTCTTCATCCTAGAGGTAAGATTCTACACCCTAACCCTCAATTCCGAAATTTTCTGAAAATGGGTAATTAACAAGATAATTGTTGGGCATGAGAGTTGTTTATTTTACATGCTTGTGATATCAAGGGGTGTAGGAAGATTGTTGAACTAAGCATGATAAAGATTGGATTGTGGGATGATGGAATTCTCCATAAAAGGACCTTGAAAACCTTATGCACACCTAGTGTTTGATAAAATGCTCAAATGAGCTAGAACTATGATCATCTTCCCAATTTTGATTCAATTTGTTATATTTATACAATAGATTGAAGTTTCTAAGAATTCCGGAATATTTAGAGTGTAAAGAAGCTCAAGTGAGGTATGTTGGCTAAACGTTTCTCTTAGAATTGAATCCCACGATATTCATGCAAATTATATAAGTCCCGAGTGGTTCATTACATAATTGGCTATTCCGAGTAAGATTGAGTTGGAAGATATATGTTCAACAAGTATCCCAAATGCTTTATTCATGTTATGTTATCAATTGAGGATGTGTTAAAAGATGGGTTGTGCATTAATAATGTTTCGACTTCAAGTCAAGTTCAAACGAAGGCTATTATGCCAAATTTTGTGAAATATCTTTATGTGCCTTAGACTTTAAATTGCTCACATGTGTACTACACACCTTGATTTGAATTGTATTTGTTGTTTTTGATGATGATGATATTTGAAATTGAAAAGGTGAGCATGAAATATTGAATATGACCAACGTGCCAAGAATGATCTTATAATTATGGCCATTAGTGCCAATGAAATAAAAAGATGTGCAAGTAATATGAAATGCAATGATTGATATAAAAAAGGTTGATGTCTCGAATAAGACAGCCTAGCCGGTCGGGTCGTGATCGGACACCATGTCGCACACATGGTGGTGATTGTACAGAAAATTATAATTAAAATTGTGATTGTGTTCGATGTCCCTAATGGATAGCCTAGCCGATCGGGTCGTGATCGGACTCCGTGTTAAAGATGGTGGTATTGATATTGAAAGTAATTGTGGTTAATGTCCCTAACGAGATAGCCTAGCCGATCGGGTCGTGATCGGACTCTGTGCTGGGAGTACGGTGGTACTGGTATTATGAATAATGGTATTGTGGACAATGGTATATCGATACTAAAAATCTCCCAATGTGAGATATGGAAATTAATTTGAACACTGTCATGATCCTAAATTGAGGATTGATGTTGATTAAGGCTTTCATTGATAGTATGATAATCTTGTTTGTATTATTTGTCATTCTATTGAGAGGGTGTTTAGATATACATACTAGTGCTATTCGACAGTACTAACGTCCCTTTTATCGGGGGTGCTGCATCTTTAAATGGATGCAGGTGGTTCCACAACAGGAAATATTGATCAGTGATAGCAGTACACCCTCTTCCCAGCTGACTTGGTAAGCCCCACTTCATTCTGGGGTCATGAATCGTTTGTACTTTGTGTATTTTTTTTCGAGGTATAGCCGATGCCTTGTTGTCGGCATTATCATTGTACTCTTCTTTATCTATAGAGGCTCCGTAGACATAGTATGGGTTGTGTATTGGTACTGGAAAAGACAAAATATGTTATGTTGTTATTGTATTATTTGTCCATTTGAGACTTTAAAAAGGATAAAACTATTGGAAATGAATTGGTATTGTAGACATGAACACATTTTTATCTAATTAATGAAAATATGTATTAT
Source organism: Nicotiana tabacum (assembly GCF_000715075.1). Classification (NCBI taxonomy): domain Eukaryota; kingdom Viridiplantae; phylum Streptophyta; class Magnoliopsida; order Solanales; family Solanaceae; genus Nicotiana; species Nicotiana tabacum. The sequence goes on from NC_134090.1 coordinate 6,116,085, forward strand.
CTTCATTCGTGGATGAGTTTGGGTAGAATGAAATCTAACAGGCTTGCTCGGTCGGGTTCACTCGGTTGAGCGCCGGTCGCGCTCCTCAGTTTTGGGGCGTGACAGAGAGTAACTATGAACTGTTTCTTTGAACTCCAACAAAAATAACAGAATCACCCAAGAAAAACACAAAGCCATTTGTGCCTTTTCTATCATCCATATCTCCCGCATAATCACTATCACAAAATCCCATAAGGTTTAAATCAATAAAAGAAGAATAAAATAACCCAAAGTCGATCGTACCTTTTAGATAACGAAGAATTCTTCTAGTGACTTTCAAATGGGTGGAGGTAGGAGCTTCCATGAAACGGCTTACTACTCTAACTGCAAAGAGTATATCTGGCCTAGTACAAGTCAAGTACCTCAAACTTCCCATAAGACTTTTGAAAAATGTGAGATCCACATTTTCTCCTTCATCAAACTTGGACAATTTTGTCCCACTCTCCATCGGTGTTTTCACGGGGTTGAAATTGAGCATGTTGAACTTCTTTAAGATCTCCTTCGTATAGCTTTCTTGAGAGATGAAAATTCCATCCTCCATCTGCTTCACTTCTAGGCCCAAGTAGCATGACATGAGCCCTACATCTGTCATCTCGAACTCACGAGACATATCTTTCTTAAAAGTTTCAAACAAACTTGGGTTATTACTCGTGAATATAAGATCATCAACATAAAGACAAACACGTAAGATATCTCAATTACTATGAACTTTAAGGTAAAGAACATATTCATGGAGATAACGAGTAAACCCATTGTCTTGAAAATACTTATCGATGCAACTATTCCATGCTCGTGGGGCTTGCTTTAATCCATATAAAGCTTTCTTCAACCGCAACACTTTATCTTCATGGTATTTGACCACAAAGCCCAATGATTGTTCAACATAGACTTCTTCTTCAAGATAGCCATTCAAAAAAGCTGACTTGACATCTAGTTGATGGATCTTCCACGTCATTTGCACCGCCAAAGAGATAAACAAATCGTCTCCATGCGGGCAAAAGGTGCATAGACTTCTTCATAGTCAATTCCTTGCCTTCGCTTGTAGACTTTATCCACAAGTCGTGCCTTGTATTTTTCCACATCTCCATCAACATTCTTCTTTGCCTTGAATACCTATTTAACTCCAGTTGCTTGATGACCCTTGGGAAGTGTTGTTAACTCCCAAGTGTTATTCTTCTCTATTGACTTGATCTCCTCCTGCATGGCTTGTCTCCACCTTTTGTATTCAACAGCTTCATCAAAGTTCATTGGTTCACTATTAGCAAAGAGACAATATAAAAAATCAAAATTAGTAACTTCTTCTGTGTCCTCATAGAGCTCTTGAATACTCTTTATCCTTTGCGGTTGTTCATTTGAACTTTCTTGAGAAGAGGGAGATGCAACATTTGTTAGAGAAAACTCTTTATCCTTTGCGGTTGTTCATTTGAACTTTCTTGAGAAGAGGGAGATGCAACATTGGTTGGAGAAAGAGGTGGAGTTGCATCCTGCACAAATTCTACGGTCTCTGGTTCTTCTTCATCACCAAAGTATGAAAGAAAATCATATGAAGTTTGTTCCTGAGCTTCCCAGTTCTATGCCAATTCTTCGTCAAATTCAACATCGCGACTTACCACCATTTTGCCGCTACTTGGGTTGTATAGCTTATAGCCTTTTGAACTCGTATCATAGCCAAGAAGCACATGCTTGAAACTTCGATCGTCAAGCTTCGCTTTCCCTTGATGTGGCACATGAGCATAGGCTATGCTCCCAATGATTCTCAAGTGCTTGACACTAGGCTTTCTTCCACTCCATGCTTCTTGAGGGGTTTGATCTATAACATTCTTTGTTGGAGACCTGTTGTTCAAATAAACTACACAAGATACAACTTTTTTACCAAAGGAAGGTGGATTGATTGGCCTACACACATCAACGTGAACAAGCTGAAGTGGTTTGGTTGATCTTAACATGGCCTCCTTTGAAAAACTCCTCCTTGCATGTTTTCCAAGAAGACAAGCTTCACACAATTGATTGGGATGGTTGATTGACGGTATCCCATGCACCATGTTCTTTTCTCCCATTGATTTGAGCGCTTCAAAATTCAAGTTCCCAAATCGCATGTGCCAACACCATGATTCATCTTGCACATTAGCCTTCAAACACTTTGCATCAATTGTCTTAAGATTCAGAGAGAATAATCTATTCTTAGCCAAATGCACTTTAGCAATTAGAATTCCACTTGAATCTCTGAGCCAAAGATGCATATTTTTCATTTGGATGTCATATTCCTTTTCAAGAAGTTGGCCCAAACTCAAAATATTACTTTTGACATAATAAACATCTTGAATTAACTTGTGACTACCATCTTTACAGGAGATCAGAATCGTACCTATCCCTTCAATTTGAATCATCGAGGTAATCTCCAAAGGACACATTACCTCTCATCGTTTTATTGATCTCCACAAACTTCTCTTTGCATCCACACATATGATTGCTTGCTACATTGTCCAAATACTACAAGCTGCAATCATCCCCGTCTTCTTCCTTGAGTGCCATCAACATCGTTGACTCAACTTCTTCTTTCTTATCGTCAACAAGGCTAGCTTTTTCTTCAACATTGCTACGACATTCCCAAGAGTAATGGCCAAATTTATGATAATTATAATACTCAATTTTTGATTTGTCATACCTTTGTCCATTATTTTCTTGGTAGTAGCCATGTCCTCTTCCTCCTCTATGTCCACGACCATGACCTCTGAATATCTGGTGGATTTTAAATTCACTGTTGAAGTTGTTACCGTTACTTCTTCCTTTTCCATGACCACCACGACCTCGGCCTCTTCCGTTTCCTCGATAACTCTTTTCACCTCCCTAATCCTTAAAGGATACCTGCGTTTTAAGAAATTGCTCCAATGGCATTTCTTGTCTCCTCTTGATCTTTTCATCACGGGCCTGTAAAGAACCCTCCAATTGCTCTACCATCATAGAGTCTAAATCTTTAGACTCCTCAATAGTACAAACCACAAAATCAAATTTAGGTTTAAGTGCGAAGGATATTTTCTACCACACAGACATTTTTTATGTTCTCCCCATATTTTCTTAATTGATTTACAACATTCTTCACTTTTGAACAATAATCTAAAATACATTCGGATTCTTTCATTTTTAAAACATCAAAATCAGCCCTTAGAGTTTGAAGTTTTATCTTCCTCACATTGTCAACTCCTTGAAGAGAATTTTGTAAAAATCTCCCAAGCTTCCTTTGAGGTGGTGGATGAGCGTGAGGGCTTGTTGATCCTTCTTCCTCGTCTTTGCCAAGACCTTTTTTTTATTTTGAGGCAGAACTTTCTCATTATTGGGTTTTGCATACCCTTTGTCTACGATTTTCCATATATCCTGAGAGCCAAGAATGACTTTCATACGTAGACACCATTTTTCATAATTATCTTTTGTGAGACGGGGGTACTGAAAAGATAGCAGACCATTATTCGCCATTGCTCTAATACCACATTGTTGGGAAAAATAATAATCCAGCTCAAAAATAATATCCACGGCAAATAATAATAACACAAGAGAGTAACAACGACACCAACTCTTTTAATGGGGTAAAATATAATATTCGAGCGGAGCAATATAACCACTATAATATTATAACTTAGTAGTGTCAAGAGACTACTACAATTGTGAAAGAAATAACACTCTTTGTTTATAAATACCTCACTACAATATTACTCACCCTCACTATTTATCTCACAGACTACAATCTGTGGATTACTCTCTCTAATCTCTAACTTCTATTGTTTCTCTCTTATTTTGGTGTAATTTAAATGAAGAATGGAGGCCTCTATTTATAGTAAGAGATTCCATCCAACTACTACAAAGAAGATGGCTTGTTGTTGATTTAGTCCTATAATTTTTCAACAAAGTTAGGCACCTCCCATTTTCTTCAACAAAGTTAGGCACCTATCCCATTTTTCTTCAACAAAGTTGTCAACAAAGTTAGGCACCTCCCATCTCATTTTTCTTCATTTCATTTTTGTTTTTCTTCAATATGAGCCACACAGCCTAGTAATATTAATTTGAGCTGGTTGATCTCCAGTAGTTCGTCGAGGGATGCATAGGGGCGGCCTGACCCTAAAGCAAGTGAAGCACTTGCTTTAGGCCCCAAATATTTAAGGGCCCCAAAATTACTATTTCTCTATATATAGTAGTATATTATTTATATAATTATCTCTTATTATTGATAAATTTATTTCTTTATTGTCATATTAATTTTTAATAACTCGATTTCTTCCTCTAATTAATGTAACTAAAATAGTTTTCTGTCAATCTTATTTTACTTTTTTACTTAATTATATTTCTCTATTCATTAGTTGGTCACGTAACTATATCTAATAATCTAACTTATTATTTATTTTCCTTACATAAATTATACTCTCTGTCCCAATATATATGAAAGTGTTTGACTGGACATGGAGTTTATGAAATAAAGGAAGGCTTTTGAAACTTGTAATCTTAAATAAATCATAGAAATTTGTAGGCTAGGAATCATCTCATTAATGGTAAAAAGAAAAATCTAAAATTGAATTGTTACCAAATATAAAAAAGAGCTTACTAAAAAAAGGAATCACTTAAATTAGGCATAGGAAGTATATTTTCTGGGTTCTCCCATTTCAGTTGTGATGAAATCAACGCTAAATTCATTTAATTTTCTAAGTTCTCATTTTTTTAAAATTCCACATACTCACTTGTCTAATTTTTTTTAAAAAGATGTTCATTAATATATATATATATATATATATATATATATATTAAGGCCTCTTATTAAGGCTTTATTTTAGGCCTCGGATGATGTTGGCCCACTCCTGCTAGAGCACCAATGCTTTTGGAAGCAATAGGAAGTAGAGCACCAACGATTTTGAAAGTAGCTATTGCTGAAGCTATTTGAAGTGACAAACCTGATAAAAGAAAGTATATACACACCTTGTGTGAGGAGAGTAATCTTATACATGGAATGATAAACAAGACAGCAATTAAGTCTTCTCTAAAATTGATTGGGTTTTTGTTAATGGAGATTGGATAGATTTAATGCCCCCTTGTACAGCTAATTTCTTGCCAGAGGGGATTAGTGATCACTGTCCAGCCAGAGTCTCTCTAATACATGCTCAGCAGGGCACTAAGAAGGCTTTAAGGTATTTGCAATATATGGAGTAAACAACCAGCCTTTCAGAATATATTCCTTGAGGGGTGGAAGGCTCATGTATCTGGTTGTCAAATGTTGAAGCTAGTAAGAGACTGAAAGTGCTAAAGCTGAAGTTGAGATGCACAACATTTCAGGAACATTATCACTTAAGCTAATGAAGATAGAGATGCCCTATATGCAGTGCAGACAAGAATCAACTCAATCCTCTAGATACACAATTACAACAAGATGAGAAAGCCTCTTATGAGAAGTTTAAGAAGTCCTCATTTCTTGCTGGAGCTTTCTTATTGCAAAGAAGTAAGGAAACATGGATAAGATTGGATGATGATAATACAAAATTTTTCTATTATCAAAGTATTTTTTTTCTGAGTAATCAAGCAGAAGAAATTAATGCAGGCACTCATACAACTGCAGGATGAACAACATCAGATGCAATCTGACCTTGGCATAATAGGAAATATATTTGTCAAGTTCTATCAGAAATTGTTAGGTGAAAGGGGAGGGGCAAGGGGAAAAGCACATGCAGGAGTTTTAACTGCTGGCCCTGTTCTTAGGGTGGAGGAACAACTCAGTTGATTTCAGAGTTGGATAGGAAAGATGTGAAAGCAACCATGTTTAGCATCAATATCACCAAAAACCCAAAACCTGAAGGGTATGGAAGTGTTTTCTATAAAGTTGCCTGGCGGATTGTAAGCCCTGATATTACTGAAGCAGTGCTAGACTTCCTAAAGAATGGGAACGTGCAACAGATTAGTGCTACTATGATCACTTTAATACCTAAGAAGGTTAATCCTATGAGCCCCAATCAATTCAGACTCATCTCACAATGTCCTATACAAATGCATATCCAAATTACTATGTAACAAATTGAAACCAGTCCTACCTTCTCTAGTGGCAGACACCCAAGTTGATTTTGTACAGGGAAGATGAATGGTGCATGATGTGCTCATCTGTCATGACTTGTGAAGACACTGCAATAGGAAGACATCCCCGAGATGTATGATGAAGATTGACTTAAGGAAAGCTTATGATATGGTTATATGGAAGATTATTGAGGAAATACTAGATGGTTATGGGTTTCCTAGGAAGTTTGTCCAACTGATCATGAAGTGTGTCACAACTACAAAGTTCTCAGTAAAAGTGAATGGTGAGGGTCATGGATATTTTGAAGGGATAAGGACCTTAGACAAGGGGATCCCATCTCTCCTTTGCTATTTGTGCTGGTTATGGAATTTCTCGCGAACTAGATCAACTTCCTAATTTTAGAATTCTACCGAGTGTCCTTAAAGCTGTGGATAGGAAATGCAGAGATTACTTGTGGGGGAGTACAGAAGAGAAGAGGAAAGTAGCTCTAGTAGCCTCGGAGAAAGTTTGCCTGTCTAAGAAGTGTGGAGGACTCAATGTCAGGGACTATAAAAGGTGGAACATAGCAGCTGTTGGTAAATTAGTGTGGTCGATATCACAGAAAAAGATGTATTGTATGTGAAATGGGTGCATGGGATCTATATGAAGACAAATGGAGATTTCTGGGCCACATGCCTCTTGCTGATTTTAGCTGGTACTGGAGAAAGCTACACAAACTGAAAGCTAATATGCTGTCTTGGTATACCAGGGGGAAAAACTCATTGACAACTGCTGGCCATAACTCATTCACATAGTTTCTTGGCTATGAATGGAGATGGGCACTTACTGGACACTGATGACTTAACACTTAAAATGGAGTTCAATTTTGTTGCCTAAGCACAGAGTTCTATTGTGGTTAGCTGTGCAAGGAAAATTGCTAACTAAGAAAGGTGCAAAGACTGGGTATCTCATGTGAGAACACAACGTTGTCTATGTGATGATGATATACCTGAGACCACACAGCACCTGTTTGGTGAGTGTGGATGGACCACTGCAGTTAGTGGAAGAATCTATGTTGCTCGCACTCTCCGAAAATGTGGCCGGATACTTATCGGATCCTCCAAAAGTAGTGCATTTTTGAAGGATCCGACACGGGTGCGGCTACATTTTGGAGAGTCCGCGCAGCATAGGGAGGAATCACTAGTTGGTTGGGGCAGACACTCATGCATAGAGACATAAATCATAGCTTAAGACAATTTAAGGCAAGCATCGGAAAAGTTCAAGAAGGAAGTAATGGCTACTGCTCTTGGGGCCACTGATATACCACACATTGTCAACAAGAAGCTGGAAATTGTTTAGAAGTTATACTGTAGAGAAAGAGTTTGTTTTACAGCAAATACAGTTACAGATTAGCGAGAGAGTGGGAGTGTGGGACTGTTTTGTTTACCTGAAAAATGGATAGAGTTGAATTTGTACGTAGTTCTAAGGGTATGTGGTATAACTTGACACAAATCATAAGAATAAATAGAAATATTGAGTGTTGACTATAGAGAATGAAAAATAAACAAGGTTGACAAGAGGATGATTTATGGATTAGGCAAGATGAATCAATCTATGAAGCTAAAAAGGGATAACTCTTCAATATAGGAGTGTATGATATCTCAGCTACAATGTATGCAAAACTTGGTCCTTTACAGAAATATAGACATCCCTTTTATAGTGGGGAGATCCTACTTTAGATATAATAAAAAATACATAGTGGGGAACCCATGATAAATCAGTTTTTTCCTAATTCCCGCCGAGATTCTCTCCCTTAGTGCGGCTGCAATGACTCTTGCCTAAGAACTCGATCCTGATCGGACTCGGTATTGGTTGATATTGGTCGGTTTCAAGCTTTAGAGTTCGATGCAGATTTGACTTGGGCTCGGTATTGGTTGGCCTATGGCCTTTAAGCTTGATTCAATCATATCTCATCATAGTTCGATTCGGACCCGTGCTCGATAATGACTTCGAGCTCGGTATTTGACCTGTACCTGAAATTTGAAGCTCGTTTGTGCCATCTTCGGATCCATCTCGATTTTATGAAGACTTTCTTAGGTCCATTATGATCCCATCTCGATCAGTAATACGAAGGACGGAATTAGTTTCGACCGTATATAGATAGTCCCCTCATTTCTCGGGAAGGATGTGGCGAGAAACGATATGATTTCCCAACGGCTCGATTGGATATGCGCTGACGTTTGCATCAAGCTCGATCATGACGCACGTGATAGCTGTCCCATCAGTTTAGTTTTTCAAGGCATTTAATGCGTGTCAAACGATGGTCGGCCACTGTTGATACTGAACGGACGTTGCTTAGTCTATAAATAGCCCCTTTCTTTACCATTCACCACTTTTGCGTCTCCAATCTCCAAATTTTATAAAGTTCTTTCTTGCATCTTCTGAATTTATCTGTAAATATCTGATTTTTCACTGCAAAATCTCTCTTCAAAAACCTCAAATCTTTGTTACCTCCTTCTATTTTCGATCTTTAAATCCAAAAAATGGCGAAAACATCAAAAACCATTCCCCAGAAAGAAAAAGCTTCTTCTTCACAGCCCGCCGTCGACAAAGCTGTCACGACCCAATTTCTCCTTCGTGTGACGTCGTGACGGCACCTAGTCTCTACAACTAGGTAAGCCTAATATTTTGCGAAATAATGAAATAAGAATATAAATTTAACCAACTATTCAAAAATACACAACAAATTCCAAAATCCGGAACATTGTGAATCACAAACTACAGAAGGAAAGATCTAGTGTCTCTATACATCAAAGTCTAACAAGGAAAAATACATAAGATAATGGACATAGGAAAGAGTAGAAGGGGACTCCGAGGTCTGCGGATGCGGCAGATATACCTTGAAATCTCCAAAACTGTCCCGGCTCACTGATAGTGCGGCTGATAAGGTGCACCTGGATCTGCACACGAAAAATATATGTAGAGAGTAGCATGAGTACACCGCAATCGGTACCCAGTAAGTGCCAAGCATAACCTCGGTCGAGTAGTGACAAGGTCGGGTCAGGGCCCTACTGGTAAATATATAATAAAAATAATATAGAGTGTAATACCGCACTAAAATAAAGGCTGAAATTTAACAACAATGAAATCATAGAAGGTAACAACTCAGTACACAGAAACACAACAGGGGATCTCCTGAGATACCGTCTCATAGTCCCAAATATAAATGTGTAGGGGGATCTCCCGGAATACCGTTCTGTAGTCCCAAAGTAAATATACAAGACAGGAGGATCTCCCGGAATACCGTTCCGTAGTCCCAAAGTAAATATGCAGTACAGGGGATCTCCCGGAATACCGTTCCGTAGTTCCAAAGTAAATATGCAGTACATGGGGATCTCCGAAAATACCGTTCCGTAGTCCCAAAGTAAATATGCAGCGCGAATGATAGAAATACAACTACATCACGAAATTCTTACAACTTTAGACTATATACCAGTCAGGGAAGAAGCAGGAAAATCACTAAGGATGCTGCACATAATTCACATAAACAATTAAGACAGTAGACATGTAGTATTAGACTAAACATGATAGCTACACATATTGGAATAACTCAATTAAGAATGAAAATAAATTAGTACTCATTAAAATGGTATAACTCAAAATAACAGGAAAACATGTTGCTGCTCAGTAAGAAATTTGGGTTTTACCACAACTACCCCGTGTACGTACTCGTCACCTCACGTACACGGCGCTCACATAACACAATAGTTCCAAATCGTAAGGGGATTTCCCCCACACAAAGTTAGGCAAGCCACTTACCTCGAGTCAAGCTCAATCAATCCGTAAGAATGCCCTTTACACGAATATCCGGCTCTGAATGGCCCAAATCTAGCCAAAAGCAATTACGTATCATAATTACAACAATAATAGACTCATCTAATTAACAAAATCAATATTTTAACGAAAATTCCGAAATTAACTCAAAATTCGCCCGTGATGCCCGTTCACTCACGAGTCTAACCATATCAAAATTACTAAAATCCGACACCAAATGGTCCTCCAAATCCACAAATCAAACTTCCAAATCCCTAGCCTCCAATTCCCAATTTCCACCTTAAATACACACTAACTAGGTGGGAAAATACATGGGGAAGCAAGATTATTGATCAAAAATAAGCACAAGGGACTTACCTCAAGAAATCTCTCGAAAATGCTCTCAAATATCGCCCTAAACCGAGTTGCAAAGTCCAAAAATGACAAAAATCACAAAGCCCTTCGGTTATAAGCACTGCGCAGGTATTTTCACACCTGCGGAGCCTGGGCTCGCATCTACGGGTGCACTTGTGCGGAAATTGTACGCATCTGCGATGAAAGGGCCGCATCTGCGCGTGCGCGCCTGCGGAATTCCCTTCCGCTTCTGCGGACCTTGCGCACCTGCGAAGACTCCTAACGCATCTGCAGGCATCGCAGATGCGGAAAACACCTCGCACCTATGACCCCTGGCACTCCTCCATTTTCCTGCTTCTGCGCAAATTTGCTCGCACCTGCGGCCTCGCACCTGCGGGTAGCCTTGCGCAGGTGCGATTACAGTAGAACCAGCAAAAGCACAAGATTTTTCCTAAGTCCAATTTAATTCCGTTAAGCATCCGAAACACACCCGAGGCCCCGGGACCTCAACCAAACCTACTAACCAATTCTATAATATCATACGAACTTAGTCGAGCCTTCAAACGACATCGAACAACACCAAAACTCATGAATTAAGCACGGATTCAAGCCTAAGAACTTAGAATTTTCCAAATTCTACAAACGATTCCGAACCATGCCAAATCTAGTCTGAATTACCTCAAATTTTACATACAGGTCACAAATGACACTACAAACCTACAGCCACTTTCGGAAATCCATTCCGAGCTCGATATCAAAATTTCCACTATCGGCCAAAATCATCGAAAATCTAACTTTCGCCAATTCAAGCCTAAATCTACTACAGACCTCCCAAACACATTCCGGACGCGCTCCTAAGCTCAAAATCACTTAACGGAGCTAACGGAGTCGACAGAATTCCATTCCAGATCCGTCTTTACACAGTTCCGACTACGGTCTGAATTCTAAGACTTAAGCTCTCATTTAGGGACTAAGTGTCCCAAAACACTCCGAAACTCAAAACCAATCATCCCGGCAAGTCATAATAGCAGAAATAGATATGGGAAAAGAAGTTAATAGGGGTTCGGGGCTCTAAATCTCAAAACGACCGGCCGGGTCATTACAAAAACACCGGTGGAGCCGGGCCTGGGGAGTGCATTCCTGGGACGTGTGTTCTTACCTCTGAATTTAAGGTCGACAAAGGCTCGTCGGTTCCCGGACGATGTGAGCCAGTATCGAAGTATATGTGTTCGATAACCGAGGGGCACCTCGAATAGCTAAAGAAAGATTGCAATTGGGAGAACAAATAAATAGTAATCCCGTCTCCTGAAGAAGATATCACCACTTACGTGAAAGGGTTTTTAAGTGTGTATACTTACCCTTTCACGTTAGTTCCTCTCGACCATGTTATCATTGATTTCTGCCGTCAATACCAAATAACCCTAGGCCAGATCCATCCTTCTTTTTAGCGGATCGTTATTTTGATCCGTTACTTCGTGAACAAAATCGAGGGGATGCCTTTCACCCTCGACCATCTCATTCGATTGTACTGCCCTCGCCTCTTTTGAGGTAGGTTAATAAAACTTCAGCGCCGGGCTACCAAGGTTCTGTTCTCGAGCATAGACTGTAACGACCCGACCGGTCATTTTGAGTATTACAACCTCGTTTCCCCCATTTCTACTTCTTTATGTGTTGTATCGGGTTGGTTGGTTCGGGTCTGAAGTGGTTTGGGAGTGGAATGAGACCCTTAGTCTCTAAAGTAGAAGCTTAAGTTGGAAACAACAACCGGATGTTGACCTATGTGTAAATGATCTTAGAATTTAATTCGGATGGTTCCATTAGCTTCGTTAGGTGATTTTGGACTTAGGAGTGTGTCCAGAATGTGATTTGGAGGTCCATAGTAGAATTAGGCTTGAATTGGCGAAAGTTGGAAATTCGGCGATTTCGGTCGGCAGTGGAAAATTTGATATCAGGGGCGGTGGAAATTCCGCGGTCAGTGGGGGGGCTGGCGCGGATAGCGGATTAGGGACGTGACCCCAGGGGCTAGAGGCCTTTCGCGACCGTGATGGGAATTCTGCGGAGTGAGGGGCGCGAGGGTGGTTATTTTTCACGGTGAGCGAAATTGGAATCCGAGGGGTGCACCATAAATACGAGATTCATGGTTTTATTTTCATACTTTGACCTAGAGATCTCGGGTTTTGGCGATGTTTTGAAAGATTTTCAAGAAATTCATCGGGTTAAGTGATTCTAACTTGGATTCGGCTAATATACATGAATATATCACTGATTTCATCATTTGATTAGTACTTTGAGGTGAAAATTTGTGGAAAATTGTAGAAACTTCATAAAATGAAATTTTGGGGATTTGAATGTCGATTCGAAGTCGGATTTGAGTAAAACTAGTATGGTTGGACTCGTGAGTGAATGGGTGTTCGTAATTTGTGACTTTTACCCGATTCTGAGTCGTGGGTCCGTGGGTCGGGTTTGAGCCAATTTCGGGTTTTTGGTCTAAATTGGTAGTTTTTCTTGTGGAATTCATTCCTTTAGCATAAATTGATGGCATTGTACTGATTGTGAATAGATTTGGAGAATTTGGAGGCCGGTTCGAGAAGAAAGGGCATTTCAGAGTAGGAGTTCTACGCGGTTGAGGTAAATAACTCTTCTTATCTTGGAGATGAGGGTATGAACCCTGAATATATGTTTTATGTGAATTGTTGGGAGGTGACACACATGCTAGGTGACAGGCGTGTGGGTGTGCATTATAGAAATTGTGACATAATTGTTTCTATGGAATTTTGTAGTTAAATGGTCTTGGCATTTTTCATGTGGTTTTATGAGTTGAAGAATTTAAGCTGAAAATCATATTAAAAATCATGTTAAGGCTATGTGCAAGTATTATTGGGATCCATAGAGGTCGTATCGTTGTGAATTAATTGTTTTAAATTGAAAAATTATACTCATTCAGACTCATGTAATTACATATCATATCTCAGTCTCTGTTGTTATTTATTGATACATCATATCATCATTTTTGGGCTATTTTATATTTTCATGACATTGTGAGCCCATGAGAGAGAGACTGGAGAGATTAATGACTGAGTGAGGCCGAGGGCCTAATTGTGAGATATGATGGATCAGGCTGCGCGCCGCAGTAAATGTTAGATCGGGTTGCATGCCGCAACAAGCCTTCGGGCCATGATATTGGATCGGGCTGCACGCCGCAGTAATATATGGATCGGGTTGCACGCCGCAGCAGTGTTGGGTCGGGCTGCACGTCGCAGCAATATAGCGCTTGGGCTGTAGGATCCCCTCATGAGTCTATACATACACCCAGTGAGTGCAGTCGACTATAAACAGGGATCGGGCTGCACGCCGCAGTAGGTATTGTATAGCGCTGAGTGATTGAGTGTGCTGAGCATAGTGAGAGAGAAAGCGAGACAGTGAGATTGAGTACTCTGAGAGTGTGAGTACATGAGTACAATCTCTGAGATACATTGCATTGACATGCACACATGATATATATATGTATAGAGATGTGTTTTTCTCATGCTGTACGGTATCATATTATTCATGATTTCTCACACATGTTGACAGATAGGCATAGTGATGCATTTGTTTTACACTGTTTATCAGGAAAGAAAATGAGATATTTTATTTATTATTGAAAGGATTTTGGAAAAATTACTGTTTTCAAACTTATTCATATTTTTGGTAACTTCGGTAAATGATTTGGGTTTTCGTTGATGTACTTGAAAGGCAGAACTATTTTTAGAAGTCATGATTTAGCTGAGCATTTATTCTTTGGGTTACTTCTGGTATTGCTTGTTTAATATTGTTATGAACTATTGTTGGTTATGGAAGCTGGACTCTGACCTTGGTACAAGCTCGTCACTACTTTCAACCTACGGCTAGGTTTGTTACTTACTCAGTACATGGGGTCGGTTGTACTGATACTACACTTCTGCACATTGCGTGCAGATGCTGGTTGTTGTTGTTGCTATACTCGATGGTTGCGGGATTTGAAGATGTACTTGCATTCCTGTTGTAGCTGCCTCTTGTTCAGGGTAGCCTTAGATTTATAAAAGATCTGTTTATGTATTATTCAAACAGACTATGTATTTATTTCATTTTTGCTTTGTATACTCTATTCTTAGAAGCTCATGATTTGCACTACCAGTTCTTGGGGGATGTATAAGATTAAGATCTTTATTCGCTTAAATTGCTTTAGTAATTGTTATTGAAATTGGATAACTGAAAGTTGGCTTACCTAGTTGGTTGGGTTAGATGTCATCACGACTAGTTGGATTTTGGGTCGTGACATAGACGAGGACAGGGATCGAGGCTGGATGGGCAGGTTCGTTTGAGTGAAGACTTCGGACCTGATTCCGACTGAAAAGATTCCCTTTCCCGAGGAGTGGAACATGAAGCATAAGTGTAGTTCTGCTGTTATCTCTTACTATTTTTCCCCTTTATTTCTTTTCACCGATATCCACTTTCTGTGATGTAGCGGTTCCTTGGATGCCTGGTGCGGTTCTCGACCTTAAGATTTGGGTACAGGATCTAGCTTGGACCTCCACATATATTGAGCGCTCATGGCGTGATTTGTCAAAGGGCCGATGGGAGGCCAAAAATCATAGTAAGCCTCTTTCTCGTATCTTTGGTAGTTCGAAAGAGATGCTTTCCATATACTTAAATCAATTTTTCTGTACGTAGGTGTGGGCAAAGATGCGGTTTTGAGGTCCCCGTCCATTGAGGATGAGGCTTCAGCCTCTATCCCAAAATCGGTGAAGGATAATAAGCAAAAAAGGGCCTCCGCTTCTGAAGATCCAAAATCGAAAATGAAGATGGCTCCTAAACCAAGGAAGAATACCATCCCTTTGACCATAGAATCAGTTCTGCATCTAAGGGATGAAGACGACGAAGAAGAAGAAAATGATGGGTTCGTGCTGGTGGCCTGAATGCAAAAAACCATTGATGCCCCAAAGGCAGCTGAATCGATAGTGATTTATAAAGCTCCGCCTCGGACTGAGGAGATATCGGAGGAAGGTTCGGGCAGAGTCCTCAAATCATTAGAGATCGAGGGTGTTTTCCACCGAAATAAACAAACATTGGTTATATCAGAAGGGGTCGGTCATGAAGCTTTCTGAACTGAGGAGAACGCCTAAAGCGAGTCGCTTGGGGCAATATTAATCGGAGACTCACCCACTCTCCCTGCCTTTTCCGAAGGGGCGATTCGAGAAGCCCAAGCTTTGAGGGACCTCGAGATAAACCGATCTCATGAAGGGGAGGACCCCTTCTGTGATTTGTTTACTGGTGTCGAGGATGTTGCTGGCCCTAGTGATGTGTCGGGCCTTTTATGTGAAGTGGAACAAGCTCTAAATCGGGTAAGCTCTAACTCCATTCGTTGATACCACTTTCATGTTTGCTATTCTTTTATAACTTCTTTTTTTTCTTCGTAAGCCGCGGCCATTCATTGAGAAGTGTGTTCCCGGTCTCGAGCTGAGCTACGTCGGTATGAGGACGACCTCCGACGGGTCACAGAGGAGAGGAACACCCTTAGACTCCTCTTCGGACAAAGGGAAGAAGAAATCAAGGACCTCCAAGCTGAATTGGCCAAAGACCAACAAGACCAGATCGAACTGACCGAGCAGGTAATGGTAATCTTAAAAACTCATGGGCTCGATTTTGGAACGGTGGCTAATATTTTGATCTCACAGCTGTAGCAGAAGCTTGAGGTTATTGGGAAGCTTCGTGAGGAGGTCGATATGATAAGGGCGGAGGCCTTGGGATGGAAAGATGGCATGGACCGTCATGCCGCAGAAAAAGAAACTTCTCGAGCCCAATTATCATCAGCCAAAAACCAATTTCGAAGCATGAAGGAGAAAAGCTCGGTTCAAGCAAGAAGAATAGAGGAACTCGAGGCTCGGTTGGCCTCCGAACTTGCCAAGGCCAAATCTGATGCCGAAAAGGCAAAGGCCGATGCGATTGCATTCATGGCCGTCTATCGGGCTGATGCTGAAGCTGCTCAGGTACAAATAAGAGAGGCAGCCGAGACCGCCAACACTCGAGCACATTGGGTTGCTGAACTTGCTAAATGCTGATCTCAGAGGGATACTCTCGACGAGATTCATGCTCGAGGTTTCGATCTCTCCGAAGAGATAAAAGGGGCTAAAGAGCTCAAAGTCGATGTTGAAGCCTTGTCTTCCAATAATGGTGATGGTGATGGTGATGATGATGGCGATGATGAGAGCAAGAGTGGGTGCGAGAGCGGGGAGGAGCCCGATGGAGAAGAGACTGTCCTCGTAGATAACCAAGAAACTTAGCCCTTAGTTTTCGTTTTATTTTTTTGTGTAGGGTCCTGTTCGGACATTGTAAACATTCTTGTGTATATATAAAGATCTTTTCTTTTCCAGACTTGCCTCTGTTTTATTCTCTGCCTTGTGAAGATTTTATTTCATTCATGCCTTATAAAGGTTTTCATAAGGCTGTAGGTAATTTGATAGAATTTGAACCTTGTAGCCTTTGTAACCGAGTGAGTGCTTGCTCAAACTCAAAATAAGGTAGCCCATAGGCATAGTAGTCAAGTGAGTGATTAGTCGAACTCAAAGTAATATAGCCCGTAGGCCTAGAGGTCGAGTGAGTGATTTGAACTCAAAGTAATGTAGCCCGTAGGCTTAATGGTTGAGTGAGTGATTTGAATTCGAAGTAATGTAGCTCGTAGGCTTAATAGTCAAGTGAGTGATTTGAACTCGAAGTAATGTAGCCTGTAGGCTTAATGGTCGAGTGAGTAATTGCTCGAACTCAAAATAAGAGTAGCCCGAAGGCTTAGTAGTCGAGTGAGTGCTTGCTCGAACTCGAAGTAATGTAGCCCGTAGGCTTAATGGTCGAGTGAGTGATTTCTCGAATTCAAAATAAGAGTAGCCCGCAGGCTTAATAGTCGAGTGAGAGTTTGCTCGAACACGAAGTAATGTAGCCCGTAGGCTTAATGGTTGAGTGAGTGATTTCTCGAATTCAAAATAAGAGTAGCCCGTAGGCTTAATAGTCGAGTGAGTGCTTGCTCGAACTCGAAGTAACATAGCCCGTAGGATTAGTGGTTGAGTGAGTGATTTCTCGAACTCAAAATAAGAGTAGCCCGTAGGCTTAGTAGTCGAGCGAGTGATTCGAACTCGAAGTGATGTAGCCCGTAGGCTTATTAGTCGAGTGAGGGATTCGAACTCGAAGTAATGCAGCCCATAGACTTAATGGTCGAGTGAGTGCTTGCTCGAACTCGAAGTGATGTAGCCCGTAGGCTTATTAGTCGAGTGAGTGATTCGAACACGAAGTAATTTAGCCCGTAGGCTTAGTGGTTGAGTGAGTGGTTTCTCGAACACAAAATAATAGTCGCCCGCAGGCTTATTAGTCGAGTGAGTGATTCGAAATCAAAGTAATATAGTCCGTAGGCTTAGTAGTCGAGTGAGTGATTCGAACTCGAAGTGATGTAGCTCGTAGGCTTATTAGTCGAGTGAGTGATTCGAACTCGAAGTAATGTAGCCCGTAGGCTTTATGGTTGAGACTGTGATTTCTTGAACTCAAAATAAGAGTAGCTCGTAGGCTTAGTAGTCGAGTAAGTGCTTGCTCGAACTCGAAGTAACGTAGCCCGTAGGCTTAATAGTTGAGTGAGTGATTTCTCGAACTCAAAATAAGAGTAGCCCGCAGGCTTAGTAGTCGAGTGAGTGCTTTCTCGAACTCGAAGTAACATAGCCCGTAGGATTAATGGTTGAGTGAGTGATTTCTCGATTTCAAAATAAGAGTAGCTCGTAGGCTTGGTAGTCGAGCGAGTGATTCGAACTCAAAGTGATGTAGCCCGTAGGCTTATTAGTCGAGTGAGTGATTCGAACAAGTAATGTAGCCCGTAGACTTAATGGTCGAGTGAGTGCTTGCTTGAACTCGAGTGATGTAGCCCGTAGGCTTATTAGTCGAGTGAGTGATTCGAACTCTAAGTAATGTAGCCCGTAGGCTTAGTGGTTGAGTGAGTGATTTCTCGAACTCAAAATAATAGTAGCCCGTAGGCTTATTAGTCGAGTGAGTGATTCGAAATCGAAGTAATGTAGTCTGTAGGCATAGTAGTCGAGTGAGTGATTCAAACTCGAAGTGATGTAGCTCATAGGCTTATTAGTGGAGTGAGTGATTCAAACTCGAAGTAATGTAGCTCGTAGGCTTTATGGTTGAGACTGTGATTTCTTGAACTCAAAATAAGAGTAGCCCGTAGGCTTAGTAGTCGAGTGAGTGCTTGCTCGAACTCGAAGTAACGTAGCCCATAGACTTAATGGTTGAGTGAGTGATTTCTCAAACTCAAAATAAGAGTAGCCCGCTGGCTTAGTAGTCGAGCGAGTGCTTGCTCGAACTCGAAGTAACATAGCCCGTAGGATTAATGGTTGAGTGAGTGATTTCTCGAACTCAAAATAAGAGTAGCCTGTAGTCTTAGTAGTCGAGTGAGTGATTCGAACTCGAAGTGATGTGGCCCGTAGGCTTATTAGTTGAGTGATTGATTTGAACATGAAGTAATGTAGCCCCTAGACTTAATGGTCGAGTGAGTGCTTGCTCGAACTCGAAGTGATGTAGCTAGTAGGCTTATTAGTCGAGTGAGTGATTCGAACTCGAAGTAATGTAGCCCGTAGGCTTAGTGGTTGAGTGAGTGATTTCTCGAACTCAAAATAACAGTATCCCGTAGGCTTATTAGTCAAGTGAGTGATTCGAAATCGAAGTAATGTAGTCCGTAGGCTTAGTAGTCGAGTGAGTGATTCGAACTCGAAGTGATGTAGCTTGTAGGCTTATTAGTCGAGTGAGTGATTCGAACTCGAAGTAATGTAGCCCGTAGGCTTTATGGTTGAGATTGTGATTTCTCGAACTCAAAATAAGAGTAGCCCGTGGGCTTAGTAGTTGAGTGAGTGCTTGCTCGAACTCGAAGTAATGTAGCCTGTAGGCTTAATGGTTGAGTGGCAGTCCCCGATTTGTGGGGTAATGATCGGCCCTTGAGCCTGTTTGCGTAATAGATCATGAAATAAAGGATGGGTTGTGAGACATGGGATATGGGCAAAGAAGTTTTTTTTCATGTCGTTATACATGTGTTTATATTTTGTACCAGGGATCGAGCAATCTACACAAGCATGGTTCGTTTTAACCATTTGGCTCTTATAATTTTTCCTATCGGAATCCTATTGTTATGAAGTAACTTTCTTTGCATCGTACTTGATAATCATCGGTTGATATGTTCAATGACAATGGTATGCCCCCCCAGTATTCGAGGTTGATTGTAAGGAGGCATCGGATACTGTTGAATTGTTCCAAGTTAGCACAATCAATAGTTGCCTCATTAAAAAACATTGCCGAAAAACCCATTTTGGGATAAAACCAGTCTAAGGGAAAAAGAGTGCAACGTGTGTTATCAGACCTAAGGCTTCGTGTTAAATAATCCATCTTTGTTCCTGATCGAATTCATTAATCCTCGTCTTTGGTCGAACACCTGCAAGGGTTAGTTTTGAAATATAATTGAACGGGGGAGGGGGTGTCGTACCTTAGCAGTAGTATCGTTTCAGCCGTTTATCACACCGAGCTTGTAGGATTTCCATCATACGGACGGTATCGGTCTTTGATCGACCTCTGTTCTCGGTTGGCAGCCATTTTAATAACGGATCTAGAACCCAACTGGTCATCATCGACTCTTATTTTGAATTGATATCGATTATGCACATCGACCCAAGTAATAGCTGGATACTCGATCAGGTTATGCTTTAACCGCCGTGAAGCCGTCGAACTTCGTTCGTTCAAACCTTGAGTGAAAGCCTGAACAGCCCAATCGTCTGTGACTGGTGGCAAATCCATTCGTACCATTTGAAAATGAGATACGAACTCCCTTAGCATCTCGTTATCCTTTTGTCTTACCTTGAACAGGTCTCACTTCCTGGTCTCGACCTTTATGGCCCCGGCATGCGCTTTTACAAAGGAATCTTCAAGCAAAGCAAAAGAATCGATAGAATTAGATGGTAAATTATGATACCATATCATTGCTCCCTTTAACAGGGTTTCACCGAATTTCTTCAGTAATACGGATTCGATTTCATCGTCTTCTAGGTCGTTTCCTTTAATGGCATATGTGTAAGAGGTGACATGTTCGTTGGGGTCGGTAGTTTCGTTATATTTAGGAATCTCGGCCATGCGGAATTTCTTTGGGATCGGTTTAGGAGCCGCGCTTGGGGGAAAAGGCTTTTGTATGATTTGTTTTGGAATCTAAGCCCTTCAATATCGGTGGTGCCCTCGGAATCTGATCAACCCTAGAGTTATATGTTTTCACCTTTTTGTCGTTTGCTTCGATCCTCCTTTCTCCTGATTCTATTCGTTTGGTCAGTTCTTCGAACATCTTAGCAATTTCAGAATTAGTCCCCGACTATTGCTCATTTGACCTTACTATAGCTGGTTCCGTTATGTGGGTGATTTCTCGGGGTAGACTGGGCTCCGGCCTGCTCGGTATCTGGGTTTGACTCTGCAACTGAGCTATTGCTGCCTGTTGAGCTTGCAACATTTTGAAAATTATACGCAAGTTGATGCCGTTTTCCTCCACGTTATGGGTATCTCGAGCTGCAGATCGAGTGCCACTATGAATGTTATTTTCAGGTTCATAATGTAGGTTTGCCTCAATGGCCACATGCGAATTAACGTCTAATGGCACTTTGACTCGAGCTCTAACGGCATCGACAAGCAACATTCCGGCCCTGGGCATCAAGTTGTTGTTCTTACCTTGAAGGCCAACTTCGTTGTCGATAGGTAATGCTATTTAATTTGAGAGTTCGTCGTTGCTAATCCGAAATCAAAGGAACTTCCGAAAATAAGCATAAAATGGTGTGTTTTTGCATATTCGTATCAAATAATCACTATTATCCTTAGCCCACGGTGGGCACCAAACTGTTTATCCGAAAAATGGATATAGTTGAATTTATACGTAATTCTAAGGGTATATGGTATAACTTGACACAAATCGTAAGAATAAATAAAAATATCGAGTGTTGACTGTAGAGAATGAAAAACAAGCAAGGTTGGAAAGAAGATGATTTATGGATTAGGCAAGATGAATCAATCTATGAAGCTAAAAAGCGATAACTCTTCAATATAGGAGTGTATGATATCTTAGTTACAATGTCTACAAAACTTGGTCCTTTACATAAATATAGCCATCCCTTTTATAGTGGGGAGATCCTACTTTAGATATAATAAAAAATACATAGTAGGGAACCCATGATAAATCAGTTTTTCCCTAATTCCCGCCGAGATTCTCTCCCTTAGTGCGGCTGCAATGGCTCTTATCTACGAGCTCGATCCTGATCGAACTCGGTATTGGTCGATATTGGTCGGTTTCAAGCTTTAGAGTTCGATGCGGGTTTGAGGTCGATGCTGACTCGGGGTCTGCTAAAGACTTGGGCTCGGTATTGGTTGGCCTATGGCCTTTAAGCTCGATTCAATTACATCTCATCATAGTTCGATTCGGACCCGAGTTCGATAATGACTTTGAGCTCGGTATTTGACATGTACCTGAAATCTAAAGCTCATTTGTGCCATCTTCGGATTCATCTCGATTTTATGAAGACTTTCTTCGGTTCATTATGATCCCATCTCGATCAGTTGTACGAAGGCCGAAATCAATTTGGACTGTATATACATGTTTAAAGGGGCAAAGAGAGCTCTTAGATGTGATTCCTTTATTAGCAAAGTTTTTAGTCAAAGATATTCAGTTGAGGAATATGGGGCTCTTTAGGTGTAATTCTTTTGTTTGTTCGGTAATATTTCACAGTTATTACAACAACAAAAAGGGCAACATTAAAATTGTTAAATATGAAAAAACAAACTCTTCATTGACATACCCAACAACCTATTATTATTGCATTGATCTCCTTCAGAATTCATATTGTCGTATGCATAAATTAATGGATAATGTTAGAGCAAGCAAAAGATTATATATATATTAGTTATGTCGACATCCAAGCCAGATGCAATTCTTCTTCTTTTTTCTCATGAAGCACGACCATAAAAATATTTGACTACGAACTAAATAATTCGAAATAAAAGATTAAAAGAAAATAAAGAAGAGAAAATTGAATAATAGAAAGAAGTATAGTTCAATAATGCTAATCAGCCGGCCATGCCTCTGGATTATTAGAAGCCCAGTCCAGATGTTCTTAATTAACGAGATATATGATTTCTTTTTACAGGCATAAGTTATATAAATGAGTGGAGTATGTTCCAAGTTATTCTATTGGAGTAGCCTTCAAGAAACTAATTATGATAAGGAGCTTCAAAATATTAGGTGTCCTACATCAGTGCAAGAAAGGTAAAGGCAAAAAAAAAAACACATTCCTCTGCCAATAACAATAATGTTAATGGAATCATATTAACCATTGCGCCAAAAATAGGAGAAGACTGTATTCTACTGTAATTGTTTTGCCTTTTTACAAGATTTTACATTTTAGCTCTGATGAAGATATTTTTGCAAGGATTTTCAATTCTATACAGTGGTATCAAAAGCGAAAAGCACAAGAAAATGCTAAGCTCTGTTAGGGGTTTAAGCACAAATAAAACTGTGGGCTTTAACAAAGACGGATCTAGGATTTAAAGGTGGCGGGTGCCATAATTTCTTTTAATATATACCTTGTAATGACTAATATGAAATTTGTTAGGAATGTTTATTCGGTTTTTTTGAGTTTATTCGGGCAGCTTAATAGGTATTTTTAATTTGGAAATACAAAAATTACATCTCAGATATTAAAAAATAGACGTAATTAGCATTTTAAATAATGAACCATACCTTTATTCAACACAAGTAAAATCAACATTTTCACTAGGAAATTACATATTTTTTTTGTATATTAAAAATAAATTTACACAAGTAAGATAACATCTTCAATAAGGGAATTACATCAATCAGAATAAGAATTTGTTTTAAAATATTTTCAATAGATAAATTATACCCTACAGGTATAGAATTAAATAAACTACAAGTTCTCAAAAATTAAAATCATAAATCTCATATTTTTTAAGCAATGCTTATGAAATTTTTGTCATAATTTAATAGTAAAGTGATTTAAATTATACTTAATAACCATAGAATAACACAATTTTTAATGATATAATAAAAAAAAGATGAAAAAAATTTGATCTCAATCGAAAATTCCCATTAAGACTAAACTTTTTCGGATATGAAAAAAGAAAACTCATAAATTTGAGATTAAGAGGAATGTTTATTTTATAGAATTTTATAATTTTGGAGTCTCTTTTTGAGTGTTCTTGTTAGAGACCACATATATATAATAGAATAAAGAAAAACAAATACAAAAAATAATGAAACGATAAATAGAAAATTGGGAGGTAGTCGAAAAGGAAAATGACTGGGACAAAAAGAAATAAAAACATACGAAAAGGAAAAGTCGGACAAGGTTCAAGATAATTTCCAACTTGAATTTTACACATGAGAAAAGCTTTCAAAAAGATCTACCAGGCATGACACATTTGTCTAAATTACGGCTGTGGGTGGTAGGATAAGATATTTAACCTAATTTAAGAAAATTTCAACATAGGTATATAAATTTTTTATCATCTTAGCGGGTGTCATGTCACCCCATTGTAAAGGAGTGGATCCGCCCCTGGGCTTTAATGAAGAAGCTGAAGAAAAAATACAAAATTATGTATAGCTAAGACTAATAATTATAAGCATAAATAACAAATATATGGACAAAGAAATTAAAAAAAATTAAGATCTTCTGGTTAACTCATTGATAAGTAGAAGTAATGACACTGTGTGATGCCTAAACAAGGAAGCATGCATCATGCTTTGGGCCTCGCTTCGGTTTAAAGGCGAGCCTTTGACAAAACACAACCTAACTCAGTAATGCTACACACTGCAAGCTATGCTATGACGCCTTTCCCTCCTGAAATAAGCTAAGCACTGATTGTCTTTTGTTTCTCCTGAGGTAAAGCTAAGTTGTTGTCAATTCTTTGGTTCAACTTAGCTTCACACCAGAAATAAAGCACTCATGGGTTTGGACTCAGAGGCGGATGTAGTGTTCCAAAGATGGGTTCAACTCTATAACTTTCGATGCGGAGTAAAAATTTATACGTAAAAGTTTATTAAAATTGCAAAAATAGTGGATATGAACCCATAACTTTAAAAATATAATGGGTTTAATGCTAAAACATTAAAAGTTGAACACACATGATTTAAATCTTGGATCCGCTTACGCGACAAAAATTTAAAAGACAAAACTAGATAATTTTTCCCTATATGCCTAATCCTGGAGGGAATGAAACTGAAACGCGAAGATCGAGAACTGTGCAGCGTAAGTTTTGGTAGAAAAATCAAAACTTGATGATCGAAACCCACATACAAATTTAAAACCCTATAGGCAGCAACACGCAATCCAACAACCTTGAATAAAAGGCCAAATTGATTCAGGCAATATTAATGAAGATACAATCAATAGTGTGAATGTTTAACGATTAAATCTTTCTTCTAAAACCTAAGGAGCCACATATGAATTAAATTTGGGTGTAATTGAAGATATATAATTATACTCTCCAGTTCTCAAGGGTATAGATGAGAATTGGTGGTAATTTTATTTTATTTTTTTAAATTATTTTCTTTATAAGTTTATATTATTTTCATTTTTTATTTTTTATTTTATTTTTACCTTTTAATTTCTTTTTTAATTTTAATTTTTTTTACATTATTTATCTTTTATTTCTCTACCTTTACTTCTTGTGATTCCATGTAATTGTTCATACATTTTATTTCTTGTTTATTTTATTTTTTTCATTTAGTCTAACTGCGTTATTATTCTAGTTTTTAAAACTATACCTAATATTAGAACTAATGAGTCATTAACAAACTTGGCATATAATGAGTGATGTAATTAGAGTAATTTTTTTTTTTGGTAACTAAATATTTTTATTTATCACCAAAGATACTGTACAAACCGCAGCTAACTAACACAGTTAGCTATCCGAGAATTCGTCCACTTCTACATGATCATAGAGAGATTTACTAGAATCTAAACATAAGTACATCCCGTCTAATTCTAACTGGAGCTCGCGCACTACAAACACAAGCAATATCTCTTGTTAATGACTCACTAGCTCTATACACCTTCTCAAAGATTCTCATGTTTCTTTCTATCCAAATGCTATAGACATACTCTGCGTACATCATCTTGAAATGTTGTGCAACTGGTGATTTCCCCTTTGATCTGCTAATAATCTCTTGTTGGTGTTGTTGCCCTCCCACTGTATTCATTGGTCGCTCTTGAGCCCATTGAAGTAGTATATGCCATACTCTTTTAGAGTATTCACATTCCAGGAAGAAGTGTTCATTAGTTTCATCAGAACTTTGGCACATCAGACATTGAGTATTTATCTCTAATCCCCATTTGGTTAATATGTCAGCAATTAGAAGTCTACCTTGTAGCTGCAGCCACAGGGTAAATGTAGCTTTTGGCCGAGCGGAATTAGAGAAAATCATGTATTTACATGGCACTCTATCTTCATTTCCGATCAGTTGTATGTATATTTGTCTTGTGATGCTCTTTCCAGATTTAAAATTGCATTGCACTTCCTCCAAAGTAGACCT
Source organism: Nicotiana tabacum (assembly GCF_000715075.1). NCBI lineage: Eukaryota > Viridiplantae > Streptophyta > Magnoliopsida > Solanales > Solanaceae > Nicotiana > Nicotiana tabacum. Next base: position 6,141,938 of record NC_134090.1, read on the forward strand.
TGCTTCCATAATCTTCCTGATCATCCAACATGCATGTTGAGGTATAATCATTAGGGTTGTGCTAATTTGGTAAATACCGAATTGCCGTACCGAAATCAAAAATTTTGGTATTTAGTTTTGATATTTTGGTATTCGGTATGGTATTTGGTTTAAGTTTTAAAAATAATTGGTATTAGGTATGGTATTTGGTATTTTAAAATAAAATACCGAAATACCGATATCGTACCGAAATATATATTATATTACACAATACATATTTTATTAATTATAACATAAGTATAAGAAATCTAAAAATTTACTTTCCTTTATTCTCTAAGTTTATCAATTAACTTTAAGCAAGTAACAAGACATTTCTGTAAGTTTTCTCCCTCTAGGTTGGTATATATTGGTTTTGGACAAAACTTTTGTCAACAAACATTTTTAGTTTTGTACTTTTGAGTACTTTAATTAAGAATATTACCGTCTATGATTCTATGCACTAGTTAGTATTCAAACCGAATAAACCGAAGTTACCGAACCGAATAAACCGAAAGGAGAAAAATCGAACCATACCGAATTTAATTAGGTACGATATTGGTATAGTATTTTAGGAAACCGAATACTGAAAATACCGAATCGAAATATTTAAATATCGTACCGTACCGACCGACGAACACCCCTAATAGCCACAGAGTTTATTGATTGGCCTTTGATATAATTTTTGTGAATCCATTTGATCCACAGTTTATCCTATTTATGTGCTAGATCCCAGCATGTCTTTGCTATAGCAGCTTTACTCCAAAGATGTAAATTTGTCAAGTTAAGACCTCCAACACTCTTTGGAGCACATATTTTATCCGAGGAAACCAAGTCTTTCCTGGTAATGGTGTTGCAGCCTGACCATATGTAACTTCTATAGTAGGCGTCAATAATCTTTAAGACTTTAGCAGGTAGTACAAACATTTGGGCCCAATAGACTTGGACCAACTGAGTTCTTCTTCCTGCATAGGATAATTTCTTCTTGTCCATGATGACATCTTTGCTACTGTCTTCTCTATAAGAGGTTACTATTGTAGTAAGGAAAGTTTCTTGGTCGACAATGGAACCCTAAGGTATCTAAATGGCAGTTCTCTAGTAGAGAACCCAAGTTCATGTTGAATTCTCTCTCTGTCATCTCTTCTCACTACACCAAAATATATTGAACTTTTCTCTAAATTTACTTTTAGACCCGAGCAGAGGCAGATCCAGAATTTTGAAACCATGGGTGCACTACCTACTTTAACGTAAATGTGGTGCTTGTCAATAATGACAATCGATATGAAAATATTTGGTGATTTATAGCTTATTATTAATTTGAATATCATTCAAAGAGATATACAATTTATTTCTTAAACAATTCAATTCTTACCATTGATATTTAAAACAAAGAGGTAAAATAGACTGCTAATGACAATTTGATACAATAAAAATTGAAACTTGTGCAAAAAGAAGAACGGAAAATATCAAAAAAATATTAATATATGACTAATTATTTATATAGGAATTGCTTACAAAAATAAACTATATGCTATAATAAAATAATTATAGACAAAAGTTCAATAATTTGATTGTAACCAAAATGTTTAAGCATGTTCATTGTATAATTTATTGTTCAGTCAACAATTTGCCACAACTAAGATATTCATTAAGAAACTATGCTAACAGTTCAAAAAAAATTGAGGTAAAAGCAATAAAAAACTAAGAAGCAAAAAGGATAAAGAGAAAATTACTTTGAGAAATAGCAATTGGGATTGAGGTTGGCATAAACTGGGATGAGGAGATAATAGATATTAGAAAAATCTGAAAGAGAGAAATAAGGATTATTGAGTAGCATGTGTGTTGGAAAACAAATGAAAGGAAGAAATAAAAGAAAATAGTGCAAGACCAAAGTACAAGTGGGATTCAATCCCTTGACCTTAGGGACATAAAACCAACCACCCAACCGGTGAAACACTTAGCCCTTTTAGAGCATGGGTGTCAGAAGATAATAGTAGACACTTTGTGTGAATTATATACATGGAATATGTGATTTTTTGGGAAGACCATGGGTTCACGTGAACCTAATTTTATTAAATAAATCCGCCCCTGGACCCGAGGCTTCAGAAAATTGGTTAAAGTATTGGTGTAATGCAGTCACTGATGAGATGTCACGTCTGGAAAAGAGCAAAAAATCATCTACAAAACACAAGTGTGTGATTGCTAGTTTTGAGTATCTCGGATGGTAATGAAATTCTTCCACATCTGTCAATCCTCTTAGGATCCTACTCAAGTATTCCATTGCAATGGCAAAGAGGAAAGGAGACATGAGATCTCCTTGTCTGGACCATTTAGCAACATTGAAAGGTTCTGATGGTTCCCCATTGATCAAGATAGAATAATTGACTGTATTCATACATTCTAGGACCCATGCAATGAACTGTGAGGGAAATCCTAGTTCCACCATTACCTGCTCCAAGTAAATCCACTCCATTTAATCATAAGCTTTCTGCAAATCTATCTTAATCATGCACCTTGGGGATACATATTTTCTTGTGTAAGCCTTCACCAGTTCATGTGATAAGATGATATTATCCCCAATTCTTTTCCTAGTTATAAAGCATGCTTGTGCTTTATTGATAATGGATGCATTGACCTTCTGTATTCTTGTTGCTATGACCTTAGAGATCAATTTATATAGAATTATGCAGCGGGCTATTGGCCTGTATTCTGTAACTGTTGTAGGATTATCATTCTTTGGAAGTAGAGTTATAGCTGTACAGTTGATGGCTCTGTACATTTTTCCTGTAGTAAATAATTCCTGCACTGCTTCTATCACTTTCTTTTTAATGATGGCCCATGTTTTCTTTTTTGAAAAAATGGCATTATATCCATAAATTCATGGAGCTTTATCCTCACCTATAGATTCCAACCCATCTTGTATTTCCTTCTCAGTTACTGATGCAATTAGAACCAGTTTCTATTGCTGAGAGAGAGTTGGCCCTCTCTTCATGTTGAGCCTGTTAATTGCTGGTAGTCTCTGAAAAATTGAACCCATCAGTGACTTATAGAACTTCACGATCTCATCTTGAATGTCCTTTGGTTCTATAAGTTTTACACCATTTAAGGAGGTAATCTCCCTAATGTGTTTTTTCTGGTTTCTCTCCTTGACCACAACAGAGAAGTATTTTGTTTTCGAGTCACCCAATTGAATCCATTTGACCCTTAATTTATGTCTCATGATACTCTCTTCAATCAAAGACCATTTTTCAAGCTATGTAAAGTAATTCTTTCTTACTCTGTCAGATTATCACACCATTGTCCATTTAGCTGCTTTTAGATTGCTACCAAGTCATTTCTTGTTTTATCTACTTTTTGAAAAATGGAGCTGAACTCCTCATTATTCAGTTATCTAGTAATGGTTTAAGGGCTTTCAGTTTTATCCATATATTTTTCATCTTCCAGTTGGTGAAGTTCTGTTGCCAAACTCTTTCAACTATGGGCAGGAATTTGTCATGCTCATCCCAGGTATTGAAAAATCTGAAAGGCACTTTGACTGTGTTTTGGTTTGCCTCCAGAGAAAATAGCATAGACAATTGTTGATACCCAATTTTTTTCTCATATTTTTCAAATATATATACACTTTCAAAATAGTACATATGCATCATCAGTTGATTTACAAGCATACACGAGTATTTTTCATAATTTTTCATAATTTTAAAAAAACTTTAAATCAATTTATTTCTACATTTTTATTATATAAATATCTAATAATTACCCTCCAAATTATTTTTATGATGATTTAATCATCTAAACTTATCATTTATACCAATATGAGATTTTAAATATTTTCAGGGCATTTCTTATAATTACATTTGCATTTTGCAGGGCTAAATTGCATATTTTGTAATAATAGCCCATATGCATGTATAATTACATTCTTTATGCAGAAAATAACTTTTTATATTTTTATAATATTAAATAATTATTTTTAATCACTTTCATGCACAAATGATATTTTTGTTGTTTATTTATTATTTTTTATAAAGTATTTATTTGTTAAAATTGGGTATTTAAAATCTGCCCCTAATTTCGGACCTAAACTACCCCATCCACAGCCCAATAATACCTGAGCCCAAACCAAATGACTCCCCATCCTAACCAATTAATTAACCCAATCCAACCCTTCTCAAATCCCAGCCGTTGATAAAAAATGATCAACGGCTTACAATGCCTTCCCCCTTTCCTTATATTACTCGACCCCAAACCCTAACCCCATTCCCTCAAACCCCGCCGCCTCTCCACTCTCTCCCCTCTGAAGAATCCTAACCCGCCGCCTCTTGTAAACCCCTCTCCTAATCCCTCTTCTTATAGGATTTTCTTCCCATTCACTTACCATATTCGTATATTTCCATTACTGGGTGATTCTCTATGGTATTACCTAGTACTTGCCTAAACATGGCAAGTACTCTTACTTTGATTTTGTCCGATTGACTTCCACCTCTTGAATTTGGACGATATTCCGTCCACACATGTTTATTCTACACCGTGTGAGTCTGATTTGTTCATATTTTGCTAATTCATATTTAACCCTAAAGCTAAGGTTTACAGATTTTCTTTGATTCGAACCAAAATTGGTTCAAGCCTTTGATTTTAAGTGTTATCTCGTCTATATTCGCCCTATTATGTGTAAATTTGTTTGTCTCTGCCAATTCTTTTTTACTTACCCTAAAATTAGGGTTTTAGATTCTTTTAAATCGAACCAAATCTGGTTCGATTCTTGGATTTTGAATAGTATTCCTGTCTATGTTCATCTTATTCTATGCAGTATGTGATTTTATTTCTGCCGATTTGTGTACTTTACCTAAAATTAGGGTTTTAAATTTTCTCTTTTCCTTACTGATTTTGAGTGCTTTCCTTTCTAGTGTTTGACTGAAGATTTTCCATGTTTCTGTGTTCAATTCCTACACTATATAAACTCCTCCCCATTCCCCTTTGAGACAGACTGAAATCGTGAATGTTTACTTAAAAATTGAATTTATCGCTCTTTGTTCTCTAAATAATCTTGTTCTATATTCTGATTCCTGGCCGGCTGAAAGCCAAAGCCAGAAATTTTGGGTTCTTGCTACTGTGCACTTTGTTCTTTCTTGGTTTTCGCTTAACTGCTGAGTTGTTGAACTTTTGTCACTCCATTCTTATTTACCTGTCATTTGCATATGTTTTCGATTCTGAATATTGTAGTATAATGTGTTTTCTGGGCTATTCCCGTATGCGATCCTGATTGCTTTACTTTAATTTTTGGTCTCTCTAATCTTCACTTCATTAAATTGGTAATTTGAAACATGCCTAAGCCTAATTCGAGTAATCAAGATTCTCTTAATTTCGTTTAGCCAATATGTTATTGCTCGACATCTCTTTGGTGCTTAATCCTGCTTAAGGTTATCCATTCTGTTATTCGAATATGCTCCATATGCATAATTTGAACTTTCTTTAGATTAACTAGTCTATTAGGTCAGATTTGAATGCTTACGCTTACTGACTTGAGTTTATCTTCCCTTTCTGTTCTGAATCTCTATAATGGCAATCTTGCATAGGTAGTATGTTTTAATTCTGTGTCAAGATCATGTTCTATCAATCATGACTAGTTTTCAATTGATATACCCCTTAGCACATTTTGGCTCACTTGATCCACCAGTATGTTGTCATAATTTGTGCTTCCCTACTATATCTAAATAATGTTCTTCTACCTGATGTGAAGTTAACATGGCTATTTTGTGACACTAGCATCTGTATTTAATATAATTTGAACCTTTTCCCTATTATGAGTCTGTGTACTCCAATCCTGCAAACGTTTTTGCTAATGTGTAACTACTTATGCACTAGGTGTTGAACTTGTTCTTCTAAATCTTGCTAAATGTGCTCTTAAAACATGAAGACTATTTGATTATTTGCTTTATGTGCCCAACTTGACTATTTTTGTACCCTTCAGTTCTGTCCCTCAGCTATTGTCCACTCTCCCTCATTATCACTTATGTTATTCTGAACTCCCTATTCCTAGCCGGCTGAAAGCCAAGGCTATCAAGGCTCTTGCCACTAACCTCCCTAGTATGTGCATTGCTCAGGGTTTATTTCAGACTCTTGTAAACTCTAACATACTAGGATTTGGTCCCTAATCTTTCCTCTGAACTGTCTCTATTAAACCATTTAGTGTGAGCACTGCCCTGGGTTCTTGAAGCCCTTGGGAACTCTGAAAAACTAGGGCCTTGGTTCTATATGCTCAACTCTGTTTTGTGCCCACTATGTGAATCACTCAATTCTTGGCTGCCTTATGTCCATGAAGATGTAATTTTGGGTTGTTATGAACTATGAGAATGAAGGCCCGGCCTGGCCAGGTGTATCTTTGGGCCTGCTGTAGGCTCCCTATAGCTATTCTACTTTGTAATTTATTCTATTCATTCTGGGTGTGTAATAATTCTTGTAATGACATTTTGGGGTATTAGAAAAAGTGGGAAAGGGACTTTATCTTACACTTACAGTAAAGCGGGTAAAAATCCTGCATATAGGTTCGTTACTTAGCTAAAATGTGTTATTATGCTCAAACATGTTCAGTTGTCATGTGTTATAAATCATGCCTATAGGTATTCTATTTTGCTCAAAACATGTTACTTTTCAATTATTATAGAAATCTTGCCTATAGGTATCCTATTATGCTCAAACATGTTCTATTATTATGTGTTAGCAATCTTGCCTATAAGTTCTTCATTTGGTTCAAATGTGTTCTACTTCTACTTGCTAGAAACCATGCCTATAGGATATTGAATGATGAATGTCTCAATGTGCGCATAGGACTCTGTTTACATGCGGCTTAATCTATAGATTTAGAAGCCATGCCTATAGGATCTAAAAATTAGTTTTAACTATAGAAATCATGCCTATCGGGTCTAAATCAGTCTTAATTATGCTTTGCTCGTTTCTTCAACACTGTGCTAATCATCACTATTAGATATCATGCCTATAGGACTCGATTAAGCAGTTCTGAACATATTCTTATGATTGTCATTGTCAGTTGCTGCGAGAATCACTTAGGCATTATGACTATAGATTTAATCTCTTATGCTTGTAATCAGTAGGCAACTACGTATGCTGTAAAAAAATTGTATTAAAAGGAAAAGGCTTGTAAAACTGCTTGCTTATAAAATCCGGAATCACATAGAGATCTTGCCTATAGGATTCTACAAACTTATTAAAATCTGCAACTGTCAATATAAATCAGTTTGCGAGCGTCTGTTGTTTAAGTGCGGAGGCTAACTTGAGCCCTTATATGCTTATACGTGAAAGTCCAAATTGTTTTGCATGTCGTCAAGTCTTTTCTCCTTTTGAGCAACCTAAGTTAAAGTCTAGAACCACTCTGAGATAGAGGTCCAAATGTCTCCTGGACCATAGGCATGGGACGAGTAATGCACGCATAGGGCACGATTTAGAATCAACTAATGCGCTTTAGGTAAACAACTTAAAGATAGTAATTGGGTAGCAGGAGATAATAGTCTGTGCCCGCTGAATAATACGAGTAACACCCCACCTCGAGGGAGTTACGAAGTATTATTTATGTTGCACGGGGCGATCCTTTAGGCTAAAAAACATAGGACCCCCCTCCCCCACCTTTGTTTAAAAGTCAATCATTTTTATTTGCCCAATTTTTGTCTCTTCTTGTTTAGACTAATTCATATAATTTGAGTTCGGTCGGGACCCACCGTTGTGGACCTCGAGGAGTGCCTAACACCTCTCATCGAGGTAATTTGAGCTCTTACCCGATTTTTGGAGACGCAACTGGTTAATCCAGAGTTATCTGCATAATAGGTGCCCTAACGCACCTTAATCCGTTAGGTGGTGACTCTCTCTTTTAACACCCTTCCTTAAAAGAATTGTCACGTGTCAAAGCCCGATTTTACGAGAAAAATGGGCGCGACAGGGGTATGGTCTGAGATTAAAGGTACATCATACTCCATTACTACATGACCCCATTGCATCATCCAATCATGATTACCAAATGCTCTATCTAGCCTGCTACATATTCTGTCACTACTTTGTTGTTTGTTTGTCCATGTGTAGCATTCCCCTTTCTAGCAAACTTCATTTAGTAATAGGTCAAGCATACATTTAGTAAAGTCTCGTGTTGTTGCATATTGGACATGATTCTCAAAAAGTCTATCCCGTGGATATAATACCACATTAAAATATCCACAAATCAACCATGGTATAGTTACACCTTGTGCTATTTCTTTCAGTGCATCCCATAAGGTTCTCATTTGTTCACATGTGTTATAACCATAGATAACAGTTAGAACACATGTTATACCAGTTGATTTCATAGTAATCTGATAGTGTAAAAGTTGTGTATCCTCTCTAAGTTTATCAAGAATATAGATGCTAGTATCCCACAACATCCAGATTCTACCATTACTAGCACTATGATAGTTGTTTTGAAGTCCCCAATTTGGAGACATTACTGGGTGATTCTCTACGGTATTACCTAGTACTTATCTAAACATGGCAAGTACTCTTACTTTGATTCGGCCCGATTGATTTCCACTTCTTAAATCAGGACAATATTCCGTCTATCACACGTTTATTCTACACCGTGTGAGTTTGATTTGTTCGTATTTTGCTGATTCGTATTTAATCCTAAAGCTAGGGTTTACTGATTTTCTTTGATTCGAACCAAAATTGGTTCAAGCCTTTGATTTTAAGTGTTATCTCGTCTATATTCGCCCTATTATGTGTAAATTTGTTTATCTCTACCGATTTGTTTTTACTTACCCTAAAATTAGGGTTTCAGATTCTTTTAAATCGAACCAAATCTGGTTCGATTCTTGGATTTTGAATAGTATTCCTGTATATGTTCATCTTACTCTATGCAGCATGTGATTTTATTTCTGCCGATTTGTGTACTTTACCTAAAATTAGGGTTTTAAATTTTCTCATTTCTTTTCTGATTTTGAGTGCTTTCCTTTCTAGTGTTTGACTGAAGATTTTCCATGTTTATGTGTTCAATTCCTACACTATATAAACCCCACCCCATTCCCCTTTGAGACAGACTGGAATCGTGAATGTTTACTAAAAAACTGAATTTATCGCTCTTTGTTCTCTAAATACTCTTGTTCTATATTCTGGTTCCTGGCCGGCTGAAAGCCAAGGCCAGAAATTCTGGGTTCTTGCTACTATGGACTTTGTTCTTTCTTGATTTTCGCTTAACTGGTGAGTTGCTGAACTTTTGTCACTTCATTCCTATTTACCTGTCATTTGCATATGTTTTCGCTTCTAAAGATTGTAGTTTACTTTGTTCTTTCTTGATTTTCGCTTAACTGGTGAGTTGCTGAACTTTTGTCACTTCATTCCTATTTACCTGTCATTTGCATATGTTTTCGCTTCTAAAGATTGTAGTTTAATGTGTTTTCTGGGCTATTCCCGTATGCGATCCTGATTGCTTTACTTTAATTTTTGGTCTCTCTAATCTTCACTTCATTATATTGGTAATCTGAAACATGCCTAAGCCTAATTCTAGTAATCAAGATTCTCTTAATTTCGTTTAGCCAATGTGTTACTGTTTGACATCTCTTTGGTGTTTAATCCTGCTTAAGTTTGTCCATTCTGTTATTCGAATATGCTCCATATGCATAATTTGAACTTCCTTTAGATTAACTGGTCTATTAGGTCAGATTTGAATGCTTACGCTTACTGTATGACATGAGTTTATCTTCCCTTTCTGTTCTGAATCTTTATAATGGCAATCTTGCATAGGTAGTATGTTTTAATTCTGTATCAAGATCATGTTCTATCAATCATGACTAGTTCTCAGTTAATATAACCCTTAGCGCATTTTGGATCACTTGATCCACCAATATGTTGTCATAATTTGTGCTTCCCTACTATGTCTAAATGATGTTCTGCTACCTGATGTTAAGTTAACATGGCTATCTTGTGACACTAGCATCTATATTTAATATAATTTGGACCTTTTCCCTGTTATGAGTCTGTGTACTCTAATCCTGCAAACTTGTTTGTTAATGTGTAACTACTTATGCACTAAGTGTTGAACTTGTTCATCTAAATCTTGCTAAATGTGTTCTTAAAACCTGAAGCCTGTCTGATTATTTTCTTTATGTGCTCAACTTGACTATTTTTGAACTCCCTTATTATCACTTATGTTATTCTGAACTCCCTATTCCTAGCCGGCTGAATGCCAAGGCTATCAAGGTTGTTTCCACTAACCTCCCTAGTATGAGCACTGCTCAGGGTTTATTTGAGACCCTTGTGAACTCTGACATACTAGGATTTGGTCACTAATCTTTCCTCTGAACTGTCTCTGTTAAACCATTTAGTGTGAGGACTGCCCTGGGTTCTTGAAGCCCTTGGGAACTCTGAAAAACTAGGGCCTTGGTTCTATATGCTCAACTCTGTTTTGTGCCCACTAGGTGAATCACTCAATTCCTGGCTGCCTTATGTCCATGAAGATGTAATTTTGGGTTGTTATGAACTATGAGAATGAAGGCCCGGCCTGGCCAGGTGTATCTTTGGGCTTGCTGTAGGCTCCCTATAGCTATTCTACTTTGTAATTTATTCTATTCATTCTAGGTCTGTAATAATTCTTGTAATGACATTTTGGGGTATTAGTAAATGTGGGAAAGGGGTTTTATCTTACACTTACATTAAAGCAGGTAAAAATCCTGCCTATAGGTTCGTTACTTAGCTAAAATGTGTTATTATGCTCAAACATGTTCAGTTGTCATGTGTTATAAATCATGCCTATAGGTATTCTATTTTGCTCAAAACATGTTACTTTTTAATTATTATAGAAATATTGCCTATAGGTATCCTATTATGCTCAAACATGTTCTATTATTATGTGTTAGCAATCTTGCCTATAGGTTCTTCATTTGGTTCAAATGTGTTCTACTTCTGTTTGTTAGAAACCATGCCTATAGGATATTGAATGATGAATGTCTCAATGTGCGCATAGGACTCTCTTTACATGCGGCTTAATCTACAGATTTAGATGTCATGCCTATAGGATCTAAAAATTAGTTTTAATTATAGAAATCATGTCTATCGGGTCTGAATCAGTCTTAATTACTGCCTTGTTCGTTTCTTGAACACTATGCTAATCATCACTATTACATACCATGCATATAGGACTCGATTAAGCGGTTCTGAACATATTCTTGTGATTGTCATTGTCAGTTATTGCGAGAATCACTTAGGCATTATGACTATAGATTTAATCTCTTATGCTTGTAATCAGTAGGCAACTACGTATGCTGTAAAAAATTGTATTAAAAGGAAAAGGCTTGTAAAACTGCTTGCTTATAAAATCCGAAATCACATGGAAATCTTGCCTATAGGATTCTACAAACTTATTAAAATCTGCAACTGTCAATATAAATCAGTTTGCGAGCGTCTGTTGTTTAAGTGCGGAGGCTAACTTGAGCCCTTATATGCTTATACGTGAAAGTCCAAATTGTTTTGCATGTCGTCTAGTCTTTTCTCCTTTTGAGCAACCTAAGTTAAAGTCTAGAACCACTCTGAGATAGAGGTCCAAATGTCTCCTGGACCATAGGCATGGGACGAGTAATGCACGCATAGGGCACGATTTAGAATCAACTAATGCGCTTTAGGTAAACAACTTAAAGATAGTAATTGGGTAGCAGGAGATAATAGTCTGTGCCCGCTGAATAATACGAGTAACACCCCACCTCGAGGGAGTTACGAAGTATTATTTATGTTGCACGGGGTGATCCTTTAGGCTAAAACACTTAGGGCCCCTACCTCCCACCTTTGTTTAAAAGTCAATTATTTTTATTTTCCCAATTTTTGTCTCTTCTTGTTTAGATTAATTCATATAATTTGAGTTTGGCCGGGACCCACCGTTGTGGACCTCGAAGAGTGCCTAACACCTTCTCCTCGAGGTAATTTGAGCACTTACCCGATCTTTGGTGACGCAACTGGTTAATCCAGAGTTATCTGCATAATAGGTGTCCTAACACACCTTAATCTGTTAGGTGGCGATTCTCTCTATTAACACCCTTCCTTAAAAGAGTTGTCACGTGTCGAAGCCCGATTTCACGAGAAAAAGGGGCGCGACAGGGGCATGGTCTGAGATTAAAGGTACGTCATACTCCATTACTACATGACCACATTGCATCATCCAATCATGATTGCTGAATGCTCTATCTAGCCTGCTACATATTCTGTCACTACTCTATTGTTTGTTTGTCCATGTATAGTATTCCTCTTTCTATCTAACTTCATTTAGTAACAGGTCATGCATACATTCAGTAAAGTCTCGTGTTGTTGCATATTGGACAGGATTCTCAAAAAGTCTATCTTGTGGATATGATACAACATTAAAATACCCACAAATCAACCATGGTATAGTTACGCCTAGTGCTATTTCCTTCAGTGCATCCCATAAGGTTTTCCTTTGTTCACATGTGTTATAACCATAGATAACAGTTAGAACACATGTTATACCAGTTGATTTCATAGTAATCTAATAGTGTAAAAGTTGCGTATCCTCTCTCAGTTTATCAACAATATAGATGCTAGTATCCCACAACATCCAGATTCTGCCATTACTAGCACTATGATAGTTGTTTTGAAGTCCCCAATTTGGAGCAACTACATTAGCAACATTATGAGCTTTATGCTCTTTCACTCTAGTTTCAGTCAGGCCTGCTAGTGTAATGTGTTTTTCCCTTAGATACTTCCTCAGTTCCTTCTGTTTATACCTCTTATTTGCACCCCCTACATTCCAGACAAGCCAATTCATAGAGTAAGGTTGAGCCCACCTTCTTTGTCAGGAGGTGCTGATTTTGATCCTCTATAACCTCTATGTAACGATTCAAACCCATTCTTGGTTGGTACTGAACATATGACAGGAAAGTCTTGCAAGCTTAGTTCCGGTATATCGTTTACTACTTTCCCTTTGTTATGAGTGGTTTCTACAACCTTTATTCCACTTGAGGATGGCATAATGGAGTGTTGTTTCTGTAGCAATGCATTTTCCTTCAATACTTGTCCACCACCTTCAATATATTTGTCATTTGTTTCTTTGTACTGGGACACCTCTTGTTCTATATTCTATTATGTATCTTTATTAGAGGCTCTTTGTTGTCCAATTGCTTGATATTTGGTTACCCAGTTCTGGGTAGTTTTCCTTTCTCCCCCTTGCTGTTTTACCTGATCTGCTTGTTGTGCATCATTTCTTCTTTGTGCAGGTGGACAAACATGGCCAATTACTTGGCATTTGTTGCAAAATAATGGCTTCCAACCGTACCTCACTACTTGTTGAAAGGATCTCCCTTTAGGGTCAATGACTTCTATTTCCTCTGGCAAAGGTTTTGTCACATTAACTTCTACTAGCATTCGAGCAAAAGAGACTCGCATCTGTTTAGCTATGCATTCGTCCGCATAGATAGGATTACCTATAACACTGGCAATCCTACTCAAGGAGTTACTCCCTCAACAATTCATTGGTAATTTTTGAAATTTCACCCACAAAGGTATTTCAGTTGGGAATTCCTTATCAAAGTCGAAATATGTTGTTCAAGGCTTCAAACTGATAGGTCGATTATTGATAGTATAAGGGCCAGAATACATGATTTCGTGCATGTCAGTTATGGTTTGGAATTTGATGATATAATATCCTTCATCATGCATAAAAAAATCAAGACTTGCAATGCTGTTCCATTTCTGATCAATATAACGACGCATAGCATTGTAACCTGGGAAATCCCCAATTACATAGGCAATTAGGGCTCCCCTCCATTTTTTAGTCACACGTTCCACTTCCCCCTTTTCCAGTTGAATCACTGTTTTGCCATTAACTATTTGAGGTGCGATATAGGAGAGATCCATACCATTTTCTACTGCTCTGTTCTTAGCAAACAATTTCGCCCATTATTGTGCTGGTTCAAACAGTAATGCACGCATAGGGCACGATTTAGAATCAACTAGTGCGCTTTAGGTAAACAACTTAAAGATAGTAATCGGGTAGTAGGAGATGATAGTCTGTGCCCGCTGAATAATACGAGTAACACCCTACCTCGAGGGAGTTACGAAGTATTATTTATGTTGTACGGGGTGATTCTTTAGGCTAAAACACTTAGGACCCCGCCCCCCACCTTTGTTTAAAAGTCAATCATTTTTATTTGTCCAATTTTTGTCTCTTCTTGTTTAGACTAATTCATATAATTCGAGTTCGGTCGGGACCCACCGTTGTGGACCTCGAGGAGTGTCTAACACCTTCTCTTCGATGTAATTTAATCCCTTACCCGATCTTTGGTGACGCAGCTGCTTAATCCGGAGTTACCTGCATAATAGGTGCCCTAACGCACCTTAATCCGTTAGGTGGCGACTCTCTCTTTTAACACCCTTCCTTAAAAGAGTTGTCACGTGTCGAAGCCCGATTTTGCGAGAAAAAGGGCGCGACAGATTGGCGACTCTGCTAGGGAATATATTTTAGGCTCTTACCATTGAGAACTTGGTCTATATGAATTAGTCTCTTCCGATAAGCGTGTCTTTATTATTTTGTTGTTACTTGAATATCCCGCTCCCATTTTTCCCTTTTATTGCTACATGCACACCCTCTTCCCTATTCTCCCTTTATATGAGCTCATATGTAACTCTTCACTTAATTTGGTTACAATGTGCATTTCCCTTTTATTTCCTAATCATGTTCACTCGATCCAAACTTTTTAAATTTGCTATATCATTTTTCCCCAATCCTTACCCCTTTATTTGCTTTATTACAATTCTTTCACATTATGCGAACTAACTTCTTCCCTGTTTTTCTTTCTTTTATGTATTTACGTTTATTTAATATTGCATTTACTGCTTTCATCATGAAAAATACTTGACAACGTGTTGTTTTATCTTTGCACAAAGCATGCTCCGCATCATATTCCACTTGTGCGTACTTAATACCATAGCGGCACTTGATGAGTGTCCGCGTTCTTCCTAAAATCATTATTTTAAATTTGGAAAGGCTTATTTGCGGTAAAATTAGTCGATCAGCGGTGCAATCGATGATTCCGTTCCTTTCTCTCTCAAGTTTACCACTTGAGAGTACCGATCTAGACTCTTCTAGAATCCCCCGCTCTGATATTAACTGTGCATGCATCATGTCTAAACCTAGTATGGGTTAAAACGTTATCCGCGTGATAACCATCTAAGGCAAACCTTGTCCAAAGCCCATCGGGATTTCCATAATTCCAATGGGAACAATCATGATATGTGCATTATTTGGAGAAAACGTGCCAATATGCTAATCATTAATGCGTAAATAGTCGAATCCGGAGAGGTAAAGGGCTAACTTTATCTGTTTTGCAGAAATGAGGCACGAAGTGCCCATGTTCGGCATGGTTCTAAGTATCCCTCCTTTGTTGCTAGATTGGTGGGAAAATCTCTCGCCAAGCAACAAAAACCATGTGAAAAGAGTTCTCAAGAATTTACCTTCTTTGCTAGACATTCAGCCAAACAATGTACTGATTGAGGCCGCTGTAATGTTCTGGGATGAGAAGAGGGTTATTTTTTGTTTCGGTGACATAGAAATGACTCCCCTTCTAGAGGAAATATGAGGCTTTGCTGGGCTTCCGTGGGACAGCCCTGGTCTGTTGGTACCGAAAAATCACACTTCTCGAGGTTTTCTGAAAAGGATGGGTTTTAGAAGGAATGATGAGTTAGTCTACCTGAAGAAGTATTACATACTATTCAACTTCCTTTATGAGCGTTATGGGCACAGCAAGTCCTACCATCTTTATCACGATGAATTTGATATCACCTCTCTGGGTTAGACTCATCGCCGGGTTTTTGTGTTCATTGTCTGTTTTCTGGGGATGCTAGTATTCCCAATACGAGGAGAAAAGATTCACACTCGCTTATCTATGGTTACTAAGACCCTAATGGAAGGAATTGAGGGATAGACTTACACTATTATCCCAATGATAGTAGCGGAGATATACCGAGCCTTGGACCGTTGCAAGAAAGGATATATGCATTTTGAGTGTTGCAATCTGTTACTGCAAATATGGCTGTTGGAACATCTTCAAAGGGGACAATACCATCAAGAATTTTTGCGGCAACCATGGAATCACCCACATAACTTTTCACCATCCGAAAAGAATGACTTTTATCCCGGATAGGGTTGCACAACCAGGAAACGTTGTGGGCTGGGTACACTTCTTTAGCAATTTGACTGATGACAAAGTCCATTGGATGTTCGAGTGGTTCCCTACTAGCGAATTCATCATCAGGTCAAGAGATGTTCCCCATCTAGTGCTAATCGGATTAAGGGGTATCTATCCTTATGCTCCTATCAGAGTCATGAGGCAAGCTGGGAGAAAACAGGTTATACCACGAATTTCCAAAATGGCTCACTACAAAGCAGATTCCCAAGGGAATGTCATTCCATGCAAGTTCAAGACACAGCACATGTGGCATCAAAAGATTATTGTGGAGAAAGATACTATCGAGCCAGATAGGTATCATGCCGGCCATGTGTACTTCTACCCATCATGGTTGGTCGATGACATAGCAGTAGAGGTCAAGCCAGAGGTTGATTTAAGGAATAGGGTCATAGACGACGCTGCTAAAGCACAATTCAAATACAGGAGGTTGTGCAAAAGGGTCTTTGAATCTGAGTCCAGGAATTTGGAATAACATAAAGTGGACATGGAAGCAATCAATGAATGGAGGGGAATCGCTACTAAATCAACAGAAAGGTTGGACTATTTGGAGAAGGGATTGATGGAACTTGAGGGAAAGATGAGGAAAAGGGTCTCGGATTGTCAGAACGCAGAGGACAATGAAGGAGTACATCTAGCAAGGGCGGATCTGCTATTGGACATGCGCGACCTAGGGAATCTGATTGACAGGGCTAAGAAGGCCAAGCTTGAAGAAGGTCCCTCTGGGACCAAGTAGATTAGGGGTGATGTTTTCTAGATTCATTTAAGAATTTGATTGTAGTAAGGCAAATGCCACTAGTGACGCTTTATAATTATTGTCGTTTTAGTAGAGATTTGGTCTATTTATCATATTATTGAAATGATGCAGTTATCAGCATTGAGTTTTCTCCAAAGCTATATGTCGCTAGGCCTACCTCGAGCACAATGAGGTCCCCAAATCAGGACACGAATTCCACAATACGTGTGTAAATATCGTAAATATCCTTTTAATACTCTTTACTGACTTGTTTACCTTTTGTTTTTCTTCTTTTCTTTATGTATTCCCATCCCCTAAGATTGGTCTGTGCATACTGGCATCATAGGCATATCATACCAGATCTAGAGGTCCTCCTCCTCCTCCTCCTCCTCCTCCAAGTGATACTAAGATCAAAGGAAAGGCTAAGATGGATGATCTGAGCAGTATCAGGAAAGACAACGCTACACATGCAGAGAATGTTAAGACTTCGGATGGTCGGGGTGCTCCGGCACAGAACGACTTGGTTTTGCGATTAGAGCAAAAGATACTGGAGTTACAAAGGGAACTTGAGCAGGTTCGTAACTTGGCAAACCTTTCCCTTACCCTGAATGTACCCAACATCAACCAACAAAATAACCAAAACTCAACACCTCCTCAAAACACACAAAACCATCACCTGCAAAATCCTCCCGTACCTCATCAATATGCCACGCCTCCCCAAAATCCTAATCCTCCACCAGCACCAACTCCTCCACAACATCATCATCATCCGACCCAGTACCCACAAACTACCACATACCACACCCCTCAGAATGCACCACAGCCTACTCCTGACCTGCAAAACTCAACCAATGACCACCATGACGCCCAGATTCCCGGAGTCCACCAAATCAATCCCATATATGTGGAAACCTAACCCACACCCCACAACAGACCATATACATACCCGAATCCGCCGAGAAGGACCTGCTCATCAAGAACATGGTAGAGGAACTCAAGAAACTTACCGGCAGGGTTCAAAATATCGAAGAGGGCAAAGGCGTTGAGGGTTTGAATTATGAAGATTTGTCTATTCATACGAACGTAGAACTGCTAGAGGGTTATAAACCTCCCAAGTTCGAAATGTTCTACGGAATAGGTGATCCGAAGGTGCACTTGAGAACATATTGTCACAAGCTTGTAGGAGTTAGCAGGGATGAAAGAATCCGTATGAAGCTGTTCATGAGAAGATCACCGGAGATTCCTTGTCTTGGTACATCAGTCAGAACCCAAAGAAATGGGTCAATTGGGTAAGCATGTCATCAGATTTCATGAATCGGTTCAGGTTTAACATAGAAAATGCACCAGACGTTTTCTACATTCAAAATCTCAAGAAGAAGCCAACGGAAACTTTCCGCGAGTATGCTACTCGGTAGAGGTCTGAAGCTGCAAAAGTAAGGCCAGCACTGGAAGAAGTATAGATGAATAAGTTGTTCGTCAGAGCTCAGGATCTGCAATACTACGAAAGATTGATGGTTATTGAAAACCATAAATTTTCTGATATCATCAAATTGGGAGAGAGAATAGAAGAAGGGATCAAAAGCGGAATGGTGACAAATTTTGAAGCACTCCAAGCCACAAATAAGGCCCTGTAGTCAGGAGGTATCTCCAAGAATAAAGAAGTAGGTGCAGTAATGGTAGCCCATGGTCCGAAGCCTCCTCTCACATACCAAACACCTCCACCCTTATATCAGCCTTCACCTCCCAAATACCAACAACCTACCACCACTTACCATACCTATAACACCCAACCCGCATACTACCACTCACCACCAGCCCGCCAAAACTACCAAAAACCTAGACCGAATTTCGACCGCAGACCACCCAAACAATACACCCCAATTACTGAACTTATAGACCAATTGTACAAGAAACTGAAGGTTGCAGGTTATATAACTCCCATTCCCGCTGTCGCCATGGAAAATTCCTCTCAATGGGTCAATCCAAATAAGACATGTGCCTATCACTCAGGCATGAAAGGTCATACTATTGATGAGTCTCGCACTTTGAAGGATAAGATTCAGATATTAATCGACACCAAAGTCATACAGGCAAAGGAGGCTGCACCCAATATTCGTAACAATCCTCTCCTGGATCACAGGGGAGGAGGGGTAAACATGATAGAGACCGATGAAGAATGGACTCAGAGGGGTCAATTGGGCTCATTCGAGAAAGGGGTAATCCTGAAACATCTCCAGTCACTTTCACACCTATCATGGCACAAACTCAGGCACCAATTAAAGTTGAGGTAGTTGCACCAACTCCGTTTGAGGTTGAAGTAACAACACCCTTCACCATGATGGTAGCACCTACACCGTCTTATAAGTCTAATGCTATACCATGGGATTATGTTGCATAATCAAGAAGGAAAGGAAAGGGGGAAATGGAAGAAACTGGTGCAACGCAAGGTATGACCAGAACTGGTAGGGTTTACATGCCCGAGCATTTGGGGGGAACAAGTAAAGAAGCCGCTTCCAGGCAGCCCATCATTGAAACCGGCCCGGATGATCTTTGGAGAAAGGTGCAAGCAAGAGAGTATTATGTGGTTGATCATTTGAACAAAACCCCTTCTTAGATATCTATTCTATCACTACTGCAGAATTCTGAGGCACACAGGAATGCGTTGATGAAAGTGTTGAATGAGGCTTATGTACCCAACAACATTACCAGTGGAGCGATGGCCAATATGATAGGACAAGTATTGGAAAGCCACAAGATCACTTTTCATAAAGACAAGCTACCACCAGAAGGACTAGGTCACAATAGGGTACTACATATTACACTGCAGTTTGAGGAAAAGTTCATTGCCAAAGTCCTGATAGAAGGGGGTTCGAGTCTTAACATATGTCCATTAACTACTCTGAAAAGAATGGGTAAAGGCATGTACGAGATACGAGCAGGAAGTATGAATGTGAAAGCATTTGATGGGTCTCAAAGGGCCACAATTGGGGAAACCAACCTCAACCTGCAGATGGGTCCAACCTGGTTTGATGTTGAATTTCAAGTGTTGGACATATTTTCCACCTACAACCTCATTATTTAGACCGTGGAGAAGGGAGCTGTTCTCAAGAACTGGACTGCTGCACCATCAAGGGCCCATCGAGCTCCTGGGTAGCCTGGCAATTAGCATCATTTATTTTAAAAGCAATTTTTATGAGCATTTAAGACATTTTTAGTATTTTGTTTTAAGCATGTTTTGTTTTGCAATAATTGCTCGGGTCATCGAGCCGTACCTGTTTGACATTTTCAAGATTTATCTAAATGCATTGTTGTTTTTAATATTTATTATTATTCTTTACGTTCTTTTTTCGCTACAACATTATTATTATTACCTATCCTGATGAACTTACGAATGTGACATGTAATGAGACAATGCAATATAAGGATAATGATTTAGAGGATCTGGAAGAGGATATAATGCCCGGGGAAATTGTCAAAGAAGTGGAAAACTTTGAAAACAAGACTAAGTCCAATTTAGATGAGACTGAAACAGTTAATTTAGGAGACTTCGAAACAGTTAAGAAAATTCAACCCAATGTGTCCGCCGTTAAAGCAGAAGCTCAGAAAGTTCAAGCCAGATATGAGTTTGAAGATCAAAGAAGAAGTCACCAAGCAGATCAAAGCTAAGGTTCTCAGAGTGGTTGAATATCCAACTTGGTTGGCTAACATCGTGCTAGTTCCGAAGAAGGATGGGAAAGTCAGAGTATGTGTCGATTATCGTGACCTAAACAAAGCAAGCCCCAAAGATAATTTCCCGTTACCCAACATACACATACTGATCGACAACTGCGCCAAGCATGAACTCCAATCCTTTGTGGATTGCTTCGCAGGATATCATCAGATCTGGATGGATGAAGAGGATGCCGAAAAGACAACTTTTATCACACCAAGGGGGGTGTACTACTATAAAATGATGTCGTTTGGTCTGAAGAATGCTGGGGCCACTTATATGATGAGGGCCATGACAACTATTTTTCACGACATGATACACAAGGAGATAGAGGTATATGTGGATGACGTCATCATCAAATCCAAGAAAAGTACATATCACATAGCAGACTTGAGGAAATTCTTTGATCGGTTTTGAAGGTATTTGAAATTGAATCCCGCAAAATGTGCCTTCAGGGTCCCCGCAGGAAAATTATTAGGACTCATCGTCAGTTGCCGAGGAATTGAGCTAGACCCATCAAAGTCAAGGCTATCCAGGATTTTCCACCTCCAAAGAACAAGAAAGACGTGATGATTTTCTTGGGACATCTTAATTATATCAGCCGCTTCATAGCACAATCAACCGTGATCTATGAGCCGATTTTCAAAATGTTAAAGAAGGATGCCGCAACTAATTGGACTAAAGACTGCCAGAACGCTTTTGTTAGAATCAAAGAATATTTGTCCACACCGCCAGTCCAGGTCCCGCCAGAACCTGGTAGACCACCGCTAATCTATCTCTCCGTATTAGATGGGGTTTTCGGTTGTGTCTTGGGACAACATGACGAGACGGGAAGGAAAGAACAAGCCATATACTATTTCAGTAAGAAGTTCACACCCTACGAAGCACGATATTCTTTGTTGGAACACACCTATTGTGCTTTGAGCTGGATAGCCCAGAAACTGAGGCACTACTTTTGTGCCTATACCACATATCTCATATCAAGGATGGATCCTCTGAAGTACATCTTCTAGAAACCCATGCATACAGGGAAGTTGGCAAAATGGCATATATTGTTGAGTGAATTCGACATCATCTATGTGACTCAGAAGGCGGTTAAGGGACAAGCATTAGCGGATCATCTTGCGAAAAATACTGTAGGAGGAGAATATGAACCACTAAAAATGTATTTTCTTGATGAAGAAGTATCATTCGTAGGAGAAGATATCACCGAAGCCTACGACGGGTGGAGAATGTTTTTCGATGGAGCCGCAAACTTCAAAGGAGTGGGTATTGGAGCTGTTTTGATGTCAGAAATAGGTCAACATTATCCGATATCCGCAAAACTCAGATTTTCGTGCACCAATAATATGGCAGAATATGAGGCTTGCATATTGGGGCTCAATTTGGTTGTTGACATGAATATCTAGGAATTACTAGTAATTGGTGATTCAGATCTTCTGGTACATCAGGTGCAGGAAGAATGGGCTACAAAGAATACCAAGATATTAGCATATCTATATCATGTGCAAGAGATGATGATGAGGTTCACGAAGATAGAGTTTAGGCATGTCCCAAGAATCCAGAATGAGTTCGCATACGCATTGGCCACTTTGTCCTCCATGATACAGCATCCGGACAAGAATTTCATCGACCCCATTCCGGTAAGGATTCATAATCAGCCAGCTTACTGTGCTCATGTTGAAGAAGAAGCAGACGGGAATCCATAGTTCCATGATATCAAAGAGTACTTGGCAAAAGGAGAGTACCTGGAGCATGCAAATCATACTAAAAACGCACGCTCCGAAGATTGTCCGACCATTTCTTCCAAAGTGGAGGAATTATGTACAGAAGGACTCCAGACTTAGGATTATTACGGGGTGTTGACGCCAAGGAAGCTTCCAAGCTGCTCGAAGATATTCACTCTGAAACTTGCGGACTACACATGAATGGTTTTGTTTTAGCCAAGAAGATACTGAGGGCAGGTTATTTTTGGATGACTATGGAAACAGACTGCATCAGGTATGTCCAGAAATGTCATCAGTGCCAAATACATGCATATATGATACGGGTGCCGCCAAATGAACTCAATGTAACGAGTGCACCTTGGCCTTTTGCCGCTTGGGAAATGGACGTCATTGTACCAATCGAGCCCGCCGCTTCAAACGGGCATAGGTTCATTTTAGTGGCCATAGAATACTTCACAAAAATGGTCGAAGTTGCATCCTACAAAGCTGTAACCAAGAAAGTCGTCGCAGATTTTGTCAGAGATCGTATTGTTTGCCGATTCGGGGTTCCAGAGTCCATCATCACCGATAACGCCGCCAATCTCAACAGTGACCTAATGAAATCTATGTGTGAGACCTTAAAAATGAAGCACAAGAATTTCACAACATACATGCCTCAAATGAATGGAGTCGTGGAGGCCGCAAACAAGAATATCAAGGAAATACTGAGGAAGATGGTAGACAACCACAAGCAATGGCACGAGAGGTTACCATTTTCCTTATTGGGGTACCGGACCACAGTCCGCATGTCAACCGGGGCAATTCCTTACCTATTGGTCTACGGTACTGAAGGCGTCATTCCCGCCGAGGTAGAAATTCCCTCCCTGAGAATTATACTGGAAGTTGAACTCAGTGATGCTGAGTGGGTAAGAAGTCGCTATGAACAATTAGCTCTCATTGACGGGAAAAGGATGAATGCAGTGTGTCATGGTCAACTTTATCATAACAGAATGTCTAGAGCTTTCAACAAAAGGGTCAAACCTAGATAGTTCGCATCGGGGTAGATGGTGCTGAAATGAATCTTTTCACATCAGGATGAAGCCAAAAGAAAATTCTCACCCAACTGGAAAGGACCCTATATGGTTCACAGAGTACTAACAGGAGGAGAACTCATACTCGCAGAAATGGATGGAGAGATTTGGCCAAAGCCTATCAACTCAGATGTAATCAAAAGATACTATGTTTAAAGTTGTTTGCATTTATGAAATTGATGTAACTGAACTACACTTGACCTGATTCCCGTTTAAGAGGGGATACGTAGGCAGCCATGTGGGTTCGGTCACAATTCAATAAAATTCTCATTTTTTCCACAATCAAAAACTGGGGCAGAACTTTGAGGAGGACCCTCAAAATTCTGGGGTAAGCTCAGCCAACGTCACCGTGTGCGGAATATCTAGAAAATAGTCTGAATAACTGGGGCAAAATTTTGAGAGGACCCTCAAAATTCTATGGCAAGAAGGTTGCAATGTCTCTGATAATGTCATAGTTACCGGTTCGTCTAATTTATTTAATATTACTGTGTTGTAAATAACTATGCATACATATTTTACAGAAAGTTTTATTTTTAGCCAGATGCTACCCATGGTAACTCGAGCAGGATTTCAATGCAGAGCAAAGCAAAGCAAGAAGGCGGAGGCCAAACTGACCTCCCTGTAAAACTCACAATTTTCCTTTGGATACAGGAACAAGGAATAGCCGCGAGTACGTGCTCACCTTAGAATCACTATCTTCATAACAACAAAGCTACCAAATGCAAACATATCTCCAGCTAAGAAATACTATGCTATCACTTATTATCTATTCATTGCATGAGACTAAGCATTGTCTCCATTTTGCATGAGGCTAAGCTCTGCCTCCTCAATTTCACAAGGCTAATCTCTGCCTTTCCTATTGCCTGAGACTAAGAATTGTTTCCCATCTTGCATGAGGCCAGGCCCTGCCTCCTCAATTGCACAAGGCTAAGCTATGCCTTTCCTATTGCATGAGACTAAGCATTGTCTCCCATTTTGCATGAGGCTAAGCCCTGCCTCCTTAATTGCATAAGGCTAAGATCTGCCTTTCCTATTGCATGAGACTAAGCATTGTCTCCCATCTTCCATGAGGCTAAGCCCTACCTCCTTAATTGTAGCTCTGCCTTTCCTATTGCACTAGACTAATCATTGTCTCCATCTTGCATGAGGCTAAGCCATGCCTCCTTAATTGCATAATGCTAAGACCTACCTTTCTTATTGCACGAGACTAAGCATTGTCTCCAATCCTGCATGAGACTAAGCATTGTCTCCAACCTTGTATAAGACTAAGCATTGTCTCCAATATTGCACAAGACTAAGCCTTGTCTCTCCTTGCATAACCACAAATGTTGCGCTGTCCAAAACCTTGCATCATTCTCTTCTCTCGGGGCTAAGCTCTGCCCCCGGTTCTACACAAGACTAAGCTCTATCTTATTTCATCGCAAGCATCATGTCTTTGCATCTCATGGGCTGAAGCATAGCCAAAGTTTCCGAAGGCGTCATAGTCCGAAGGCATCATCCTCATACCCGGAAGACACCATGTCGTGGCCTGAGGATCTCTCAATATCGTACATTATTATTCAAAGGAATCATAATTCGGAGGCACCATCTTCATAGCCCGAGAACATCATTTCATGGCCTGCGAATCCCCTATCTCATAATTCATGGCCCGGGACATCACGATCTAAGGACATCATCCTCACCGTCCAAAGACGATCTCCATAGTCCAGAGGGAATTTGCATCATGCTTAAATTTATGCAATAATCTATATGTATTTGTATGCATCATATTTTGAGTTTGCAGGTGATCCAAGAAGTAACCGTTCTCTTAACTGGAGCAATCTTCGCTCCGGTTTCCATTCAACGTTCATGTCCAGCAATTATTTCAAAGGTAACCAACCACCGTCTGTTACCCATTTCCATCTGATAACCATTCAATTATCCATAACCATTACCAGATACATCCGTTTACAATCCCGATATCGTCTTATCCAGAATAGCTTGTCCGTTCTTACAATAACTCCATCGGTTTATTCCACCGTTGAATCTAGAACTACACATGGCCCGATTCCTGTAAAACCAGGGATATGTAGGCATCTCAGAAACCAGTTTCTTTCAAAATCACCTTGTTCAGTCAAAATTGATCATCCTTCCAAATAGTGCATATGCATCATCATTTGATTTACAAGCATACACGAGTATTTTTCATAATTTTTAAAGACTTTAAATCAATTTATTTCTGTATTTTTATTATATAAATATCTAATAATTACCCTCCAAATTATTTTTATGATGATTTAATCATCTAAACTTATCATTTATACCAATATGAGGTTTTAAATATTTTCAGGGCATTTCTTATAATTACATTTGCATTTTTCAGGGCTAAATTGCACATTTTGCAATAATAGCCCATATGCATGTATAATTACATTATTTATGCAAAAAATAATTTTTTTTATATTTTTATAATGTTAAATAATTGTTTTTAATCATTTTCATGCACAAATGATATTTTTGTTATTTATTTATTATTTTTTATAAAGTAGTTTTTTGTTAAAATTGGGTATTTAAAAGCTGTCCCTAATTTCATCCTAATTTTGGACCTAAACTACCACAGCCTCAGCCCAATAATACCTGAGCCCAAACCAAATGACTCCCCAGCCCAACCAATTAATTAACCCGACCCAACCCTTCTCAAATCTCAGCCGTTGATCAAAAATAATAACGGCTCACAATGCCTTCCCCCTTTCCTTATATCACTCGACCCCAAACCCTAACCCCATTCCCTGAAAAACCGCTGCCTCTCCACTCCCCCCCCTGAAGAACCCTAACCCATCTCCTCGCATAAACCCCTCTCCTAATCCCTCTTCTTATGGGATTTTCTTCCCATTCACTTACCATATCCATATATTTCCATTACCGGGTGATTCTCTATGGTATTACCTAGTACTTGCCTAAACATGGCAAGTACTCTTACTTTGATTCTGTCCGATTGACTTCCACCTCTTGAATCTGGATGATATTCCGTCCACACACGTTTATTCTACACCGTGTGAGTCTGATTTGTTCATATTTTGTTGATTCGTATTTAACCCTAAAGCTAAGGTTTATAGATTTTCTTTGATTCGAACCAAAATTGGT
Source organism: Nicotiana tabacum (assembly GCF_000715075.1). NCBI lineage: Eukaryota > Viridiplantae > Streptophyta > Magnoliopsida > Solanales > Solanaceae > Nicotiana > Nicotiana tabacum. The sequence continues at coordinate 6,168,538 of NC_134090.1, forward strand.
TCAAGCCTTTGATTTTAAGTGTTATCTAGTCTATATTCGACCTATTATGTGTAAATTTGTTTGTCTCTGCCGATTCTTTTTTACTTACCCTAAAATTAGGGTTTTAGATTCTTTTAAATCGAACCAAATCTGGTTCGATTCTTGGATTTTGAATAGTATTCATGTCTATGTTCATCTTATTCTATGCAGCATGTGATTTTATTTCTGCCGATTTGTGTACTTTACCTAAAATTAGGGTTTTAAATTTTCTCCTTTCCCTACTGATTTTGACTGCTTTCCTTTATAGTGTTTGACTGAAGATTTTCCATGTTTATGTGTTCAATTCCTACACTATATAAACTCCTCCCCATTCCCTTTTGAGACAGACTGGAATCGTGAATGTTTACTTAAAATTGAATTTATCGCTCTTTGTTCTCTAAATAATCTTGTTCTATATTCTGGTTCCTGGCCGGCTGAAAGCCAAGGCCAGAAATTTTGGGTTCTTGCTACTGTGGACTTTGTTCTTTCTTGGTTTTCGCTTAACTGCTGAGTTGCTGAACTTTTGTCACTCCATTCTTATTTACCTGTTATTTGCATATGTTTTTGATTCTGAAGATTATAGTATAATGTGTTTTCTGGGCTATTCCTGTATGCGATCCTGATTGCTTTACTTTAATTTTTGGTCTCTCTAATCTTCACTTCATTATATTGGTAATTTGAAATGTGCCTAAGCCTAATTCGAGTAATCAAGATTCTCTTAATTTTGTTTAGCCAATATGTTATTGCTTGACATCTCTTTGGTGTTTAATCCTTCTTAAGGTTGTCCATTCTGTTATTCGAATATGCTCCATATGCATAATTTGAACTTCCTTTAGATTAACTAGTCTATTAGGTCAGATTTGAATGCTTACGCTTACTGACATGAGTTTATCTTCCCTTTCTGTTCTGAATCTCTATAATGGCAATCTTGCATAGGTAGTATGTTTTAATTCTATGTCAAGATCATGTTCTATCAATCATGACTAGTTCTCAATTAATATACCCCTTAGCACGTTTTGGCTCACTTGATCCACCAGTATGTTGTCATAATTTGTGCTTCCTTACTATGTCTAAATACTGTTCTTCTACCTGATGTGAACTTAACATGGCTATTTTGTGACACTAGCATCTGTATTTAATATAATTCGGACCTGTTCCCTGTTATGAGTCTGTGTACTCCAATCCTGCAAACTTTTTTGTTAATGTGTAACTACTTATGCACTAGGTGTTGTTCTTCTAAATCTTGCTAAATGTGTTCTTAAAACCTGAAGCCTGTTTGATTATTTGCTTTATGTGCCCAACTTGACTATTTTTGTACCCTTCAGTTTTGTCCCTCAGCTATTGTCCACTCTCCCTCATTATCACTTATGTTATTCTGAACTCCCTATTCCTAGCCTGCTGAAAGCCAAGGCTATCAAGGCTCTTGCCACTAACCTCCCTAGTATGAGCACTGCTCAGGGTTTATTTGAGACCCTTGTGAACTCTGACATAATAGGATTTGGTCCCTAATCTTTCCTCTGAACTTTCTCTGTTAAACCATTTAGTGTGAGCACTGCCCTGGGTTCTTGAAGCCCTTGGGAACTCTGACACACTAGGGCCTTGGTTCTATATGCTCAACTCTGTTTTGTGCCCACTAGGTGAATCACTCAATTCCTGGCTGCCTTATGTCCATGAAGATGTAATTTTGGATTGTTATGAACTATGAGAATGAAGGCCCGGCCTGGCCAGGTGTATCTTTGGGCTTGCTGTAGGCTCCCTATAGCTATTCTACTTTATAATTTATTCTATTCATTTTGGGTCTATAATAATTCTTGTAATGACATTTTGGGGTATTAGTAAAAGTGGGAAAGGGGGTTTATCTTACACTTACATTAAAGCTGGTAAAAATCCTTCCTATAAGTTCGTTACTTAGCTAAAATGTGTTATTATGCTCAAACATGTTCAGTTGTCATGTGTTATAAATCATGCCTATAGGTATTCTATTTTGCTCAAAACATGTTACTTTTCAATTATTATAGAAATCTTGCCTATAGGTATCCTATTATGCTCAAACATGTTCTATTATTATGTGTTAGCAATCTTGCCTATAAGTTCTTCATTTGGTTCAAATGTGTTCTACTTCTACTTGCTAGAAACCATGCCTATAGGATATTGAATGATGAATGTCTCAATGTGCGCATAGGACTCTGTTTACATGCGGCTTAATCTATAGATTTAGAAGCCATGCCTATAGGATCTAAAAATTAGTTTTAACTATAGAAATCATGTCTATCGGGTTTGAATCAGTCTTAATTACCGCCTTGCTCATTTCTTCAACACTGTGCTAATCATCACTATTAGATACCATGTCTATAGGACTTGATTAAGCAGTTCTGAACATATTCTTATGATTGTCATTGTCAGTTGCTGCGAGAATCACTTAGGCATTATGACTATAGATTTAATCTCTTATGCTTGTAATCAGTAGGCAACTACGTATGCTGTAAAAAATTGTATTAAAAGGAAAAGGCTTGTAAAACTGCTTGCTTATGAAATCTGGAATCACATAGAGATCTTGCCTATAGGATTCTACAAACTTATTAAAATCTGTAACTGTCAATATGAATCAGTTTGCGTGCGTCTGTTGTTTAAGTGCGGAGGATAACTTGAGCCCTTATATGCTTATACGTGAAAGTCCAAATTGTTTTGCATGTCGTCTAGTCTTTTCTCCTTTTGAGCAACCTAAGTTAAAGTCTAGAACCACTTTGCGATAGAGGTCCAAATGTCTCCTGGACCATAGGCATGGGAAGAGTAGTGCACGCATAGGGCACGATTCAGAATCAACTAGTGTGTTTTAGGTAAACAACTTAAAGATAGTAATCGGGTAGCAGGAGATAATAGTCTTTGCCCGCTGAATAATACGAGTAACACCCCACCTCGAGGGAGTTACGAAGTATTATTTATGTTGCAGGGGGGTGATCCTTTAGGCTAAAACACTTAGGACCCCCCTCCCCCACTTTTGTTTAAAAGTCAATCATTTTTATTTGACCAATTTTTGTCTCTTCTTGTTTAGACTAATTAATATAATTCGAGTTCGGTTGGGACCCACCGTTGTGGACCTCGAAGAGTGCTAGCACCTCTCATCGAGGTAATTTGAGCTCTTACCCGATTTTTGGTGACACAACTGGTTAATCCAGAGTTATCTGCATAATAGGTACCCTAACGCACCTTAATTCGTTAGGTGGTGACTCTCTCTCTTTTAACACCCTTCCTTAAAAGAATTGTCACTTGTCGAAGCCCGATTTTGCGAGAAAAAGGGGCGCGATAGGGGTATGGTCTGAGATTAAAGGTACATCATACTCCATTACTACATGACCCCATTGCATCATCCAATCATGATTGCCAAATGCTCTATCAAGCCTGCTACATATTCTATCACTACTCTGTTGTTTGTTTGTCCATGTGTAGTATTCCCCTTTCTAGCAAACTTCATTTAGTAATAGGTCAAGCATACATTTAGTAAAGTCTCGTGTTGTTGCATATTGGACATGATTCTCAAAAAGTCTATCACGTGGATATAATACCACATTAAAATACTCACAAATCAACCATGGTATAGTTACGCCTTGTGCTATTTCTTTCAGTGCATCCCATAAGGTTCTCATTTGTTCACATGTGTTATAACCATAGATAACAGTTAGAACACATGTTATACCAGTTGATTTCATAGTAATCTGATAGTGTAAAAGTTGTGTATCCTCTCTCAGTTTATCAACAATATAGATGCTAGTATCCCACAACATCCAGATTCTGCCATTACTAGCACTATGATAGTTGTTTTGAAGTCCCCAATTTGGAGCAACTACATTAGAACCATTATGAGCTTTATGCTCTTTCACTCTAGTTTCAGTCAGGCCTGCTAGTGTAATGTATTTTTCCCTTAGATACTTCCTCAGTTCCTTCTGTTTATACCTCTTATTTGCACCCCCTACATTCCAGACAAGCCAATTCATAGAGTAAGGTTGAGCCCACCTTCTTTGTCAGGAGGTGCTGATTTTGATCCTCTATAACCTCTATGTAACGATTCAAACCCATTCTTGGTTGGTACTGAACATATGACAGGAAAGTCTTGCAAGCTTAGTTCCGGTATATCGTATACTACTTTCCCTTTGTTATGAGTGGTTTCTACAACCTTTATTCCACTTGAGGATGGCATAATGGAGTGTTGTTTCTGTAGCAATGCATTTTCCTTCTATACTTGTCCACCACCTTCAATATATTTGTCATTTGTTTCTTTGTACTGGGACACCTCTTGTTCTATATTCTATTATGTATCTTTATTAGAGGCTCTTTGTTGTCCAATTGCTTGATCTTTGGTTACCTAGTTCTGGGTAGTTTTCCTTTCTCCCCCTTGCTGTTTTACCTGATCTGCTTGTTGTGCATCATTTCTTCTTTGTGCAGGTGGACAAACATGGCCAATTACTTGGCATTTGTTGCAAAATAATGGCTTCCAATCGTACCTCACTACTTGTTGAAAGGATCTCCCTTTAGGGTCGATGACTTCTATTTCCTCTGGCAAAGGTTTTGTCACATTAACTTCTACTAGCATTCGAGCAAAAGAGATTCGCATCTGTTTAGCTATGCATTCGTCCGCATAGATAGGATTACCTATAACACTGGCAATCCTATTCAAGGAGTTACTCCCTCAACAATTCATTGGTAATTTTTGGAATTTCACCCACAAAGGTATTTCAGTTGGGAATTCCTTATCAAAGTCGAAATATGTTGTTCAAGGCTTCAAAATGATCGGTCGATTATTGATAGTATAAGGGCCAAAATATATGATTTCGTGCATGTTAGTTGTGGTTTGGAATTTGATGATATAATATCCTTCATCATGCATAAAAAAATCAAGACTTGCAATGTTGTTCCATTTCTGATCAATATAACGACGCATAGCATTGTAACCTGGGCAATCCCTAATTACATAGGCAATTAGGGCTCCCCTCCATTTTTCAGTCTCACATTCCACTTCCTCCTTTTCCAGTTGAATCACTGTTTTGCCATTAACTATTTAAGGTTCGATATAGAAGAGATCCATACTATTTTCTACTGCTCTGTTCTTAGCAAACAATTTCGCCCATTATTGTGCTAGTTGTTGTTGTGCTGGTTCAACGATCTCAAATTTTTGCTTCAGTACTGTTCCATTTGTTTCCTACACCACATCCTCAATCGTTAAACTATTGTGTGCAATTGCGTGCAATTGCTTCTTCTACGACATCATTCCGCTTTTCAATTGCTGGATCTGGACTTAATTGAAGTTTCTTAGCTACTCCAGTTGGTTTCGAAGATGGCCCAGTCTCGTTAGGGTTTCTCAATTTCACTCAGATGAATTGGTGTAATTAGCTATGTTTCCTCCCTTGTTGTTTCATGTTGCATGCGTGCTCCGACAGAACTTCCAAAGGTAACTAGGGGAACTTTCTTGGTCCTTCCACCGCGGCCTCGCCCTCGCCCTCCTACCATGGCTATCCACACCGGCGCTGGTTAACTAACTTGCGCCGAGAGCATGAGAAGTGAGCTTTTTCAAGTGCCTTGCCTTTCATCCTCACTAGAGTAGTTGTTGAATGAGGTTAAACTTATTATGTTTGCTAATCCTAAGTTGTTGGAATTTGATATATGTTAAACTTTTTTTTGTTTTGAAATTGTGTTATATTTATGGTCCCAATTTACTTGTTTTAGTAGTATATCAGCTTGTTATTTCATATAGCATATTGTTTATTTTTTAGTTAGAATTGATAGATTAGTTTTGTCAAACATTTGAATAATGTTAAGACGTTATATTTATAAATATTAATTTATTTTATGAAACATGTTTTCCATGATGTTCTTACAAAGCGTATGTTTTTTTGTTTTATAATTAATTACACTAAATATTATTAATTTTAAAAAAATATATCAATTATTTTTATAATATAAGTTATAAATATAAGATTACTAATTAATGTATACTCAAGAAACAATATGCATCTTAAATACCAAATCTAATATCATTTATACTTATAAAAAAATATTTATATGCATATATTTATTTATATTAACTTTTAAGATTTGATAATTACTTTATTTATAATTTAATCTAATTGAGTAATTACACTTGTAATTTCATTGTAATTACTTTATGACAAACAAACATGTCGTCGTAATTATTATATTGTGTAATTACTAGACTGTGTAATAACACACCAATTCCAATTACCGGGTGACTTTCCAAACAGACCCTAATGTTTCTCCAACACATGCATGTTTATTCTAAAACTAAGAAAGAGCCCATGTGAAATAAGATAAAAAGAGATCAAAATTTGCTTAAAAACCACAGAAGACAACTGAACTACACAGACATAACACTACAAAGAGTGTATATATTAAAACACAAAAGGTTTTCTTTTCCCTTCAAATTCTCCAAAGTTTAAATCTTTCTGAAATATGTGAAAAAGGGTCAAAATTTTGAGAAAAGATAGAACAGTAAAACATGATTTGGTAACAAAAAAACAAGAAAATGAAGGCCGGAAATGGAAGGAAAAAGAAGGGGTCAAAGTTGAATTATGGAGTCAAAGATGTGTTTGAGTCTTGTTGACAAGTTCAGTAGCCATTGAAACTTGCAAGAGAGAGAGAGTTTTAAGATGTCCCCACAAAGAGATGGAGAGAGAGAGGAGAGTGTCAGCTTCAAAAGCACAGTAAAATAATTTTGTGAATACAGAGCTTATCCACAAAGAAATAAAATAAAGCAGGACAAAGAATATTCTTTTCTGAAGGAGAAGAGAGGCTTAAGATTCAGGTATAGAACTAAAAATCCAACGGTTATAAATCTTTATTACAAGGTGTCACAAGGATAGATGACTTGGGCTTACCACTACAGCACACTACAGTCCATGGGTAGCCAACTACACCTTGGTTACTTTTTTTGAACACTTGGTTTCAAGAAAATGGTTTTAACGTTGTGGATATTGAGTGGATTATTGCTAGTATCGTATTTTTGGACAAAAACATAGTTACCCTTCATTGTTAAATATTAATTAAATTCAGCACAAATTACTTTTTCTTTTTATTTGTCTAAGAAGATGCTTACCTATAGTATTAATATTATTTTCGTACTTTCTTATACTTAAATTTCTAGTATTTCATTATTTTTCTTGCTTCATTATCTTATTATCTTGCTGTTATTAATGTTTCTTGTTATTGCTTATTTTTCATTATTGTACTTTTGAATACAAGCAGAAGCAGAAGCAGTTTTGGAGAAATAGAAAAAATAGTTTCTCTCCCAAAACACTTTTTTTGAAAAGCACTTTTGAGAGTTTGGCCAAACACTAATTGATGCTCAGAAGTGCTTTTCAAGTAAATTAGCCAAACACAAACTGTTTTTCACCAAAAATATTTTTTTTTAAAATACTTTTCAAAATAAACTGATTTTTATAGCATGGTCAAATAATCTATCAGTTATTTCTTTGATTTCGATTACTTTATTATCTTGTTGTTGTTAATATTCTTGTTACTGCTTTATTGATAGAGAGCCAGAGACCCGTGAACGTGGATTATCCGGTATTGAGTAGCGGTCTAGCATCCTTACCCCTTCTACTAGTCTAGTTCATTATTAATTATTGTATTTCCTTTTAAAAAGGAAACTACTAAGTTAACCTTCCCGACTCGACTGCCATGGGCCTAAGGTAATATGTCAGCCCAATTGGAGTTAGCATTGCGATTAAACTGTATTCAACTGGGATGAGTGTTCTTAGATAGATTAAACGGAAAAAGGGTCTGAAATGCCCTTAACGTATTAGACATGGCTCAAAAATACCCTCTTTTCATTTATGGGTTTAAATTTGCCCTTAATATTATTTTTAGGCTTAAAAATACCCCTCTCTTAATGGAAAGATGACATGGCATTGATGGACATTTTAACATTAAGGGCAAATTTGAACCCATAGGTGGAAGGAGGATATTTTTGAGCCAATTCTAATACGTTAAGGGCATTTCTGACCCTTTTCCGTTTTAATTAAACATGTAGCATTTATTTAGTCTGGAAAAAAGTGAATTTGTTTTTACTAAAAACTGAAAAAAATAAAAATATTTTTTTCCAGTTTTTACAAAAAAACTACTTTAAAAAAAGATGAAAAATATTTTCTAAAATAATATTTTTGTAAAAACTGGAAAAAAAACTGAAAAGTAATTTTCTAAAGCAGTGTTTTTGTAAAAGCTGAAAAAAAAACATTTACTCTTCTTCTTCCTTCTTTGTTTGTCCATATGCTTTCTGAGTTCATTTTTTTATATATTTTAGTTCTTCTAATGAGTTAGTACATCAAAACTGAAATATTTTCGTTTTTTTTCAGTTTTTAGTAAAAAAAATTTACTTTTTTCAAACTAAATAAATGTTACATGTTTAATTAAAATATCATTTTTCCAGAACTCAGAAAGCCAATCTATTCCTAAATAAATACTACATGTTTAACTAAATAAATGCTACATTTTTCGAGACTAATAAATTTTTTTTTACTAAAAACTAAAAAAAACGAAAATATTTAAGCTTTGATATACTAACTCATTAGAAGAACTAAAATATATGAAAAAATAAACTTAGAAAGCATATGGACAAACAAGGAAGGAAGAAGAAGAGGAAATATATTTTTTCAGCTTTTACAAAAACATTGCTTTAGAAAATTGCTTTTCAATTTTTTTTTCAGTTTTTACAAAAATATTATTTTAGAAAATATTTTTTAGCTTTTTTTAAAGCAATTTTTTTGTAAAAATGGAAAAAAAAATATTTTCATTTTTTTCAATTTTTAGTAAAAAAACAATTCACTTTTTTCCAGACTAAATAAATGCTACATGTTTAATTAAAATGCACATCAATGCCATGCCATCTTTCCGTTAAGAGAGGGGTATTTTTAAGACTAAAAATAATATTGAGGGTAAATTTGAACCCATAGGTGGAAGGAGGGCATTTTTGAGCCATTTCTAATACGTTAAGGACATTTCTGACCATTTTTCGATGATTAAATAATCTTCGATGAGGCTAATGTAACCTTGACTACACACATCTCTTTTCTTTTTCTTTTATAAATTTGCACAACAATAGTAATTGAGCAAGATTAATAAGTACAATAGGCAAAGCGATCATCATCAAAGAAATAAAGATTAGAATTTTCATCAAAGATAATCTTTGCACAAAATAAAATGCAAAGATTAATAAGAAAATCCATAATGAAAACAAGCATGGGTGTGATCAAGCTCGTCTTCTATCATGCTCTCAGCTCACGTTAGCTAAACGTGCGTTGGTTGCGTCCGCCAAAAAAAGTTCCTAAAACGCCGATCTCAATAAATGGAAGCTCAATTAGTAACAATTCTAAAGCTGGAAAGGCAATTCAAGGGCAAGGTCATGAGCTGAAAACGCCAGAACAACAAGGATTAGTTATGACTGGAAGTGATGAGATCACTCCTTTGATTAGCTCGGAGGTTAACAGAAAATTGACTATAAGTACACCAGCTCAAATTGATGAAAGTGGAGCGAGTGTTAATCCTATGGTTGACGGAAGCTCCAATGGAACAGTAACTGAGCTGAACACTAAGGACATGCAGGGGGATCTAGGCAAAGAGGCTACGGCATATCAAATTAAAGCTACTATGGGAGCTATTGAGCAGGTGGCTCTAGACTTTAAGGTGGTGAATCTTGTAGATGGAAAAACAGAGCAAAAAACATGGACAAAATTATTTCAGCAAAATCGAGTAGCTACTCATAGAAAGGCTCTCAGGTATATTCCTCCTCAGATTATAGAAGGTCAAACTGTGCTGAAACTAGATTTGCAAGATGTGAAAGAAGTAGAAGAGAGATGGAGTGCTGCGTTGATAGCCTATATTGTAGGTGATAATCCTGGATATAATGCTATGAGGAGGTATATTACTCAACATTGGCTTGATGTAGCTGAGCCAGATCTATTTCTTCATGAGGATGGATATTATGTGATAAAATTTCAAAACCTAACTGATATGCATCGAGTGTTTTATGCTGGGCCTCACACTATAAAAAATAGACCAATAATCCTTAAGCCATGGTCTCCAGATTTTGATCTAAGTAAAGAGCTCCTATCTGATATACCACTGTGGGTGATTTTTCCTAAATTGTCAATGAGTTGCTGGGGTAGTGATGCCTTGAGCAAAATTGCTAGTGCTATTGGAAAATCCCTATTTGCTTATGAGTGCACCACTAAAGAAACACGAATTTTCTATGCAAGGATATTGATTGAAGTGAATGTTACAAAAGCAATGCCTACTGAGATTATGGTGATGGATCCTAGAGAAAGGGTATTTCAACAGGACTTGGTGTATGAGTGGAAGCCAGTATACTGTGACAAATGGCAGGTTATTGGTCATGTGTGTCGTACTCAACAAGGGCCAAGAGAACAGAAGGAAGAGAAACTAAAGAGAATAAGAGAAACAAAGAAAGTAACATATGAATGGAGGACTAAAGGTCCTATCACTAATGCAGCAGGTAATACAGAAAATGTGCAGAAAGAAGCAAGTGGTATAGAGATCTCTAAGACAGATGGAGTAACTGATAAGCAAAATGGGATTGTCTAAGAGAAAACTCAACACAGTTTACCAGTGGAGACAAGACAATCCAATCATAATCAAAGTGAATGAGGTATAGAGAACAATGGAGCAGCTGCAATAGACAAAGGCAAGAAGCAAGTGTTAGATTTTAGCCTTGAAACTTTTCCTACGCTAACACCTTTGTCTAGTAGAAATGGATCTAAAATTGGAATAACAGGTCCTAGTGGGAGCTTTACCTTGCCTCATAATAGGGGTGGGGGAACTAAACTCAATCAATGAAGTGGTTACTATAGAATTTCAGGGGTATTAATAAGTGGTATAAGAGGAAGGAGCTGAAAAACTACTTGAAGACCAAAAACATCAAATTTGTAGGTATCATTGAAACTAGAGTAAAGGAGCACAAAGCTAAAGGAGTCAGCCACCATATTGCCCCTGGCTGGGAGATGCTACACAATTACAATGCTGCAGTAAATGGAAGAATATGAGTGATATGGGATACTGGTTACTACTTAGTCAAGTTAATCAAGGCAGAAGCACATGTTATCCATTGTGTTGTTAAAGATATCAGGAAGGACCAAGAGTATGCAGTATCAATAGCCTATGGATTTAACACAGTAGAAAAAAGGAAGCAATTATGGGAAAACCTGATAGAGATAGATCAAATGACATCCATTCCATGGGTGATTGTGGGGGATTTTAATGGTGTCCTACAATTGCAAGATAGGATGCATGGAAATCCATTTACTATGGCTGAAACTCAAGACTTCAGCAAGTGTATACAAGACCTAAGACTTAGTGAACTGACTTGGGAAGGTGAGTACTACACATGGTCTAATAAACAAGATGGTTGTGACAGGATATGGAGAAGAATTGATAGGATTTTTGACAATTATGAATGGATGATGCAATGGGGGCATATTTCTACTGTATATGAGATGCCTTTCATTTATGATCATGCACCTATGAGCTTAATTTTCAATGATTACCAAAGAAACAGGAAAACTCCATTTAAATTCTTCAATGTCTGGGCAGACCATGAGAGGTTCTTAACTGATGTTCAGCAAATTTGGCAACAAAAATTTCACAAACAGAAGATCCAAGATATGTGGATGAAACTCAAAGCATTAAGGCCAGTACTGAGTAACCTTAATGTTGAAGAGTTTAAGTTCATTATACAGAAGATAGAGATAGCCAGAATTGAACTTGAAAAGGTACAAAGAAGCATTGATACAAACTGCTTTGTTGAGATGTTGCTAAAGGAAAAGGAGCTGGTTCAAAATCTGGAAAAATGAAATATGATTGAAGAAGGAGCTCTGGAAAAAAAAGCCAGAGCAAAGTGGATACAGCTAGGTGATTCCAATACTAAATATTTCTCAACTGTCATGAAAGAAAGGAGCCAAAGGAAGCAAATATTAGAGTTGCATTCTATCACTGGTAACAGAATAACTGACTCAAAAGGCATCAAAAGGGAGATAGTAGAATTCTATAAGTCACTGATGGGCGCTGCTGCTCAATCATTTCCTGCTATAGATAAAATGGTTTTTCACAAGTGTCCTAAATTTAATCAACAGCAAAGGATTAAATTGTGTAAAGATGTAACTCCAGAAGAAATTTATGAGGGTCTGTATTCTATTGGTGATGATAAGGCACCTGGTGTTGATAGGTACAATGCATGCTTCTTTAAGAAAGCATGGCCCATTATCAAAGACAAAGTCACTGAAGTTGTACTGGAATTTTTTACCACTGGAAAATTGTATAGGGCTATAAATTGCACAGCCATCACCTTGGTTCCTAAGGTTCCTAAGACTAAAACTGTAAAAGAGTTCAGACCTATTGCATGTTGTACTGTGCTATACAAAATAATATCCAAGATTCTGGCAGCAAAGATATAAGGCATCATTAGTACAATCATCAATGAAGCTTAAGCAAGGTTTATACCTGGGAGAAAGATTGCAGATAATATACTACTGGCACATGAGTTGGTGAAGGCTTATTCTAGGAAGAACATTTCTCCTAGGTGTATGATAAATATAGACTTACAGAAAGCTTATGATTCTATTGAATGGCCATACATGAAGCAAGTTATGGAAGAGTTGTGATTTCCTCAGCTATTTACATCTTGGGTTATGGAATGTATACAGACAGTTAACTATTCTATTGTTGTTAATGGTGAGCCAACAAAATCATTCAATACTGCTAAGGGATTGAAACAGGGTGATCCTATGTCACCTTTTTTGATTTTCATAGCAATGGAGTATTTGAGTAGGAACCTGGCTAACCTTAAGATGGTAAATGAGTTTAAATATCACCCTAGGTGTGCCAAGCTAGGGATCACTCACCTAAGCTTTACTGATGACTTGTTGTTATTTGCCGGAGGAGATCTGAAGTCAGTTCAAGCAGTGCAACAGAAATTTTATCAGTTCACTCAAGTTTGTAGGCTCCAAGCAAACCTCAACAAGAGTGAAGCATATTTTGGAGGAGTTCCTACAGAAGATAGACAACAAATCCTTCAGCTTTTGGGCCTTTCTACTGGAGAACTACCCTTCAAATACCTATGTGTGTCTCTATCTACTAAGAAATTGAGTGTACTTCAATGGCAACCCCTCATTGATAAAATTACTGCAAAGACCTTGTCATATGCAGGAAGAGTACAGTTAGTTCAAAGTATATTGTTTGGTATCCAGGCTTTCTAGGCACAGTTGTTTATATTCCCCAAAAAGTGATCAAGATTGTGGAGGGGCTATGTAAATCTTATATATGGCCCGGAGCAAATGAAATCACAAAGAAGGCTCTGATAGCCTGGGACAGAGTATGTCTACCTAAAGCTGGAGGTGGCCTTAATATTACCAATTTGAAGTTATGGAACAAAGCAGCCATTGCTAAGACCTGCTGGGACTTAGCACATAAGCAAGACAAGCTATGGATCCGATGGGTTCATATATATTACATTAAAAATCAACAGATGAACACAATGTCAATACCACAATAAGCTTGTTGGATGGTGAGGAAAGTGATTGAGGCAAATGAGATACTGGAAGCTAGACACTTTGTACAACTTCACAACAAAAGCTTGATCAAACAAATCTACTTGCACTTGCTTGGTGATTACAACAAGGTGGAATGGAAAAGCTTGATGTTTAATAATGCAGCAAGACCAAAAGCAAAATTCATAATGTGGCTTATAATGCATAGAAGATTGATGACATGTGACAGATTGAGCAGCTGGAAGATTATTGTTGATACTCAGTGTGTAATGTGCAGAAAACAAGTGAAAACCAGAGATCATCTATTCGTACAATGCCTGGGATTTATTGATTGGCAGAAAATAAGTGGAAACCAGAGAACTAATGCAACTGAATGCAAAAGCAGTACTTGGGATTTATTGATTGGCACCAGTTCCTACAATAGGCAGTAATGTGTGCTAAAGGAAAATCTCAGAATGCGCAGGTCTTTAAAGTGGTCTATGCAGAAGTTGCTTATCAAATTTGGATTGAAAGGAACAGGCGTATTTTTGAATAAAAAAAATAAAGTATGGGAGCAGATTGCAAAGAAAATAGCTTATGTTGTTAGTGTTCGAGTTACTCCTAGAAACAAGTCTTTTGTGTATGGCTTATGTTTCTAGATAGTAGGGCACGAAATATCCATAGAATGATAGCAAGCCGTGTTAGATATGCTATAATTTTGTAATAGCTATTTGGTGATTAATAAAATAAGTTAGTTACCAAAAAAAAATCCATAACTTTGATGAGGCAAATCTAACATTTAAAAGTGGGAGAATCATCTATAATTTGAAAACAAGCAAATGATTTTTTAGATCTTATAATTTCAGATCTCTGGTGTGTAAAACTGAAATGAAAATCTCTTCTAAAGAAGCCATAAAACTAAAAGCAATGATTATAAATATCGGTTGTGCAAAGGTAAGACTAGTAAAACTTTTGTTCTAGGGCCCCAAAATTTTGAGGCCCCAAAAAGGATTAATGTCAGAATAAATAATAATTTTTTCACTTAGACAGTATTAAAGTTTGCAGAAAAAAAGTATAAAATATGTGCAAGAAAGAAAAAACAAAGAATATCTACTTTTTAATAGTAGAAGTATTTAGAACTTTAAATGAAACTAATCAAATTTTCATATTAGCAAATAAAGTTTCTTACAACAAGATCTAAGGCAATATATTACAAACAGATTAATATCTTATCAATATGAATTAACCCTTGATAATATAAAATAATATTACTAAGTGAATGCATTTGATGATTCATCCTTTTCCAGGGATTAAAGAAGAGAGCAAAGAAATAATTTACTCAATATGCTAGGATTTAAACAAAGAAAAAAAGATTTGACTAAGCAAAACAACACCACTAAAGATGACGCCATGCAGCCCACCATTTCTTAAATTCGATAGCCCAACCCGTGAAATCTGCAATCCACTTCCCAACCACTCCCAATTGTCTTATACATAAGCTAAGATAGCTCTCTGTGTCAAAATAATAAAACGATCAACACGAACAACAATTTTATTTTCAACATGGCATAATCAAAGGTTGCTCCATTTCAACCATAACAACCATTCTATTACCAAAGTCTTCCAGTCTCAGCAAACAATTACCATCACGACCTAGTTGTCTAATTAATTTATATAGAAGCATATGTTAAAAACTGGAATGTTTAATATTTTTTGATAAAAGTAGAAATACGATCAAGACAAATTGAGAAAAATTAGATTTCACTATGTTTTTGGAAAAACACCAGGCATAAAATTGGCTCAGTCTCCCGTACAAATAGTGGTCTCCAAATACTTGGAGCAAAAGTCACAAACAAAAGACATGATTTTTTGATTTTGGGGGGAGAGAAATAATTGGGTGTATTTATAGTTTGGGAGGGACTATTAAGGCGCAGTCTCGGAAGGGCCTATTAAGCCTCAAATATATGAGCCCAAAAAAGAGAAAAAAGGACCCCTCCCGACTCGACTGCTGTCACGATCTAATTTTTCCTCCGTTGGGTATCGTGATGGTACCTAATTTTTGGGACTAGGTAAGCCTAACATTTACTAAATAACAACAATAATTAAATAATATTTAATAATTTTTTAAATGGAAATCTCTATAAAATTTACAATTCCCAAAACCTGTAGTACAAGTCATAAGCTCTACAGAGTTTGTTACAATTTTCTAAATACAACTGTTTGAAATAAAGTAAACAGTGTGAATACAAATCAGAAGATGACTCCGAAGCATGCAAACGAAGCAGCGGGTTTACCTTGAGTCTCCACAGCAACAGTCCGCACAACTAGCTAATGATCAACTGACTTCGAAATACCCGGATCTACACAAAAATATGCAGAAGTATAGTATGAGTACACCATGGCGGTACCCAACAAGTATCAAGACTAACCTCAGTGGAGTAGTGGAGAGGAATAATCAAGACACCTACTGGACTAAATAACCTGAACAAGTATAAGTATAGAACCAACATAGTATGATATCTACATAAAGACTACGCGAAGTGACAATTAATACGTTAATTGCGATAGGGAAGGAAAACAACAACTATCAGCGGAAACACCATAGTAATGACATAGAAGAACGAACGGAAACACAACCTAAATTCGATGAACATAATTAAAAGAAGGCCAGGTAGCAGCTAGATAAAAACAACCACTTTCACACCAGGTTTTAGTAAATAAACTCCACGAGGTACCGAACCTCATACTATTCATAACTCACTGGTCCCAATACCTGAACCCTAACACTGGGTATCATGTGCCCTCATTATACTTCATAACCGCGCTGACGACTCACGTGCTAAATAGAGCCATTCTCACATAGAAGATAAGTAATAAAGGGTGTGCATCTATACTCAGCAATATCAAGAAAACCTCTTAACCGATAAGAGTGCTCAACTACGTGTATGCTTGTGCAAGTGTCCTAACATGGTTCATGCCAGCTAATAACTATAGGAAAGGAAATGGACAGAACGTAGAATATTTTCTCACAACTTTCCACAAGATAAAACTCATACAAGTAAGTGTACTACTACATAAACATCAATAACAAGAATTCCCCCAGGCCATCACAAGTCATTACAGATCAATCCCTGACATAACCCATCTTGTCTCGCCACGTGGCAATAATAAAGTAAATGCCCGCCTTGGCTCGCCACACATGCATAATAATATTCTCACATTATCTCGCCACATGCGCAACCCACATATATATAGCCCGCCTTAACATGCCGCATGTGCAAATATCAATATTAACAATAGCACGACAGAAACCTCGTGCAACCCAATAACACTCACACGGCAGAAATCTCGTACATCATAACAACAAGTACAACAACAACCATGACAATAATACTAGGGTACTAGAAAGAGACTAGAGAGATTGATGAGTGAGTGAGGCCGAGTGCCTGATATAAGTGATATTTATGGGATCGGGCAGCACGCCGCAGTGGTTATACTGATATTTGATAGCGCTTGGGCTGAAGAAGCCCCTCCGGAGTCTGCACACACACCCAGTGAGCGCGGTTGATATTATACGGAGATGGATCTTCTCCATAGGGATAGATTGACCTTTCCTCGGTACTGGGTGACTTATAGTCAGTGATGTATATTGTTCCGGGATGGATCTTCCATGGGCCGTATAGGCCATATACAGTACCGAATGGTTGAGCATTTGAGAGTGTGAGCACATGAGACTGACATCATGGTGCATCACATACAACATGTGCATTGGCATGTGGATATAGCAGAGTTATATTCTTTACCTTGTTCGGATTTTCTGTACTTTACTGTTTTGAGTTGCCTATTTAATTTGAAAGCATGCCTACGTTTCTGCACTGTTATTTTCTGTATTGAATTGTGCCGGTTGAGTTCGTCACTACTTTCAGCCCATAGTTTGGGTTTGTTACTTATTGAGTTGGTTATACTCACGCTACACCCTACACCTCGTGTGCAGATTTAGGTACTTCTGGTTACGGCGGCTGCTGATTGAGGAGATAGGATCTCGGAGACTATCGAGGTAGCTGCATGGCGTTCGTAGGACTTGACTCTCTTTCATTATCTTTATATGTACTTCCATTTTTACTCTTTAGACATTGTAGTTGACTTTATTCTGACATAGATGCTCATGTACTCGGTGAAACCCCGATTTTGGGATAAATTGTATTGTGTTGCGGGTTTATTTCGATTTTAAAAAGGGTATTCTTAAATATTAAATTGCTTCTGCCTATATTTCAAAGCTTTTACTATGTTGAGATAGTTGAGTAGCAGCTTGCCTAGTTCCACGATAGGCGCCATCACGACGATTAGTTTTTGGGTCATGACAAGTTAGTATCAGAGCCTAGGTTACATAGGTATCATGAGTCATGAGCAGGTTTAGTAGAGTCTTATGGATTGGTATGGAGACGTCTATACTTATCTTCGAGAGGCTGCCGAACCCTTAGGAAAATTTCAATTTCTTGTACTCTGTCATGCAAATTTGTTAATCCAAAAACTGAATTTTTGTGGTTCTATTCTCTCATAGATAGTGAGGACGCGTACTACTGAGCAGGATGGACATCCACCAGTACCACCAGCTAGGGCCGCGAGAGGCCGAGGCCGCGATAGAGGACACGGTAGGGGAAGAGGTACAGCTAGGCAGCACCTGCAGACCCACCAGTTGCTCCAGCTCAAGCACCAGTTATGCTCATTGTGATTCGAGGCCTTCAGTAGCCTTTGGCCCAGATATTGACAGTTTGCACTGGCCTTGCTCAGGTGGTTTCGGCTTAGGCCGCACCTGCCACTTCTCAGACCGGGGGAGGTACTCACACCCCCGTTGCTCGTACTCTGGACCAGGTAGTGCAGGGACTTTAGATACCGGGGATATTACCAGCCCAGCCGGCTGCAGCTGCTCAGTCCCCGGTAGTCCCCGCTATGGCAAACGATAAGCAGATGAGGCTTGAGAGAATTGGGAAGCTTCAATCTCCATCATTTAGTGGTGCTGAGTTAAAGGATGCTCAGGGTTTTCTGGATAGGTGTGAGTGGATGCTTCGGACGACGGGTATTCTGGAGACCAGTGGGGTCTCGTTCACTACTTTTCAGTTTTCTTGGACTGCTTTCAGATAGTGGGAGTCTTAAGAGAGGCACAGGCCGGTCGGTGCAGCACCACTTATATGGCTGGAGTTCTCCGTTCTCTTCTTGGAGAAGTTTGTACCACAGTCTCGCAGAGAGGAGCTACGTCGGCAGTTTGAGCAGATTCGTTAGGATGGTATGTCTGTGACACAATACGAGATGAGGTTTTCTGAGTTGGCTCGTCACACAGTTTGGCTAGTTCCCACTAATAGGGAGAGGATTCGTAGGTTCACCGATGGCCTCACATATCAGTTACAGTTGCTTATGACTAGGGAGAGGGTATCTGATGCTACTTTTGATGAGGTTGTCGACATTGCTCAGCAGATAGAGATGGTATGCAGTCAGTAGCGGGGTGAGAGGAAGGCCAAAAGGCCTCGTGGATCAGGGGATTTCAGCGGTGTTTCTTCAGGGGGTCAGTTTTACCACGGTAGGGGTCGACCTTACAGGCACGCTCAGACGGGTCATCCAGTTCATCGTGGTGCATCATCCAGCCATGGTTCATATAGTTATCATCAGGGCCAGTCATCTTTCAGTGCCCTACCAGCTTAGAGTTCATCCCATGCACCTTCATTTCAGGGATCATCTGCACCAGGTTCATCTAGCAGGTATTCTAGTACTCGGGGCTCTCTCCAGGCCTCACCGCCATTCACAGGGAGGGGTTGTTTCGAGTGTGGAGATATGGGTCACATCAAGAGGTATTGTCCCCACCTTATGGGAGGTCCAGCTCAGCAGAGGAGTCAGCCTACGACTTCAGCTCCCGTTATTTCACCACCCACTTAGCTAGATCAGGGTGAAGCTCAGTCAGTTAGGGGTTTCCCTAGAGGGGGAGGCCGATCAGGCGGTGGTCAGGCTCGATTCTATGCTATTCCTGCTAAACCAAATGATGTTGCTTCAGATTTTAGTGATCACATGTATTGTCTCAGTTTTTCACAGAGAGGCCTCTGTACCGTTTGACCCTGGTGCCAATTATTCATAAGTATCATCGTACTTCACTAATCATTTGGATATGCCCCGTGAGTCCTTTGTTTCATCTGTTCATGTCTCTATGCCGGTGGGCAATACTATTATTGTGGGCCATGTATATCGGTTGTGTATAGTGATCATTGGGAGTCTGGATACTAGAGTTGATCTCTTGTTGCTTAGCATGTTTGATTTTGACGTGATCTTGGGTATGGATTGGTTGTCTCTATGTCATGATGTTCTAGATTATCATGCTAAGACTATGACATTGGCGATGCCGGGGTTGCCGAGGATTGAGTAGAGAGGTTCTCCGGACTATGTTCCCAGTAGAGTGATTTCATATTTGAAGGCCCAGCGGATGGTTGGGAAGGGTTATTTATCTTATTTGGCCTTTGTGAGGGATGTTAGTGCTGATGCTCCTACTATTGATTCGATTCCGATAGTGCAAGAATTTCCGAATGTGTTTCCTGCAGACTTGCGGGGCATGCCGCGTGACAGGGATATTGACTTCGGTATTGACTTGGTGCCAGGAACTCAGCCCATTTCTATTCCACCATATCGCATGGCTCCAGCTGAGTTGAAGGAATTGAAGGAACAGCTTCAGGAACTCCTTGATAAAATGTTTATTAGGCCTAGTGTGTCACCTTAGGGTGCGCCAGTGTTGTTTGTGAAAAAGAAGGACGGTACCATGAAAATGTGCATTGATTATAGGCAGTTGAACAAAGTTACAATCAAAAACAAGTATTCTTTGCTGCATATTGATGATCTGTTTGACCAGCTTCAATGAGAGAGGGTGTTCTCCAAGATTGATTTAAGGTCTGGGTATCACCAGTTGATGATTCGGGACTCGGATATTCTAAAGACAGCATTCAGGATCCGTTATGTTCATTATGAGTTTCTTGTGATATCTTTTGGGCTGACCAACACCCCAACATCATTCAAGCATCTGATGAACAGTGTGTTTCAGCCATATCTCGACTCGTTTGTTATTGTATTCATTGATGACATCCTGGTGTACTCTCGTAGCCAGGAGGATCATGCCCATCATTTGAGGATTGTGTTACAACGGCTGAGGGAGGAGAAGCTTTATGCCAAGTTCTCCAAGTGTGAATTTTGGCTCAGTTTAGTGGAATTCTTTGGACACATGGTGTCCAGTGAGGGTATTCGGGTGGATCCGAAGAAGATAGAGGCGGTTCAGAGTTGGCCCAGACCGTCCTAAGCTAAGGAGATTCAGAGCTTTCTCGGCTTGGCCAGTTATTATCGTCGCTTTGTGGAAGGTTTCTCATCTATTGCATCGCCCTTGACCAAATTGATCCAAAAGGGTGCTCCTTTAAGGTGGTCGGATGTGTGAGGAGAGATTTCAGAAGCTCAAGACTGCCTTGACCACAACTCCAATTCTAGTTTTGCCGTCGGCTTCAAGCTCCTATATAGTATATTGTGATGCTTCTCAGATCGACATTGGGTGTGTGTTGATGCAGGAGGGTAGAGTAATTGCTTATGCTTCGCGCAAGTTGAAGCCTCATAAGAAGAACTACCATGTTCATGATTTGGAGTCGGCTTCCATTGTTCATGTGTTGAAGATTTGGAGGCATTATCTCTATGGTGTGTCTTGTGAGGTATTTACTGATCATCATAGCCTCCAACACTTGTTCAAACAAAAGGATCTAAATTTGAGACAGCAGAGATGGTTGGAGCTGCTAAAAGACTATGATATCACCATTTTGTAACATCCGGGGAAGGTTAATGTGGTGGCTGATGCCTTGAGTAGAAAAGTAGTAAGTATGGGTAGTCTTGCATTCATTCTCGCTGGGGAGAGACCTCTTGCAGTTGATGTTCATGCGTTGGCCAACTAGTTCTTAAGATTGGATATTAAGGATCTTATCTAGGTTCTAGCTTGTGTGGTTTCTCGGTCTTCCTTATATGATCGCATTAGAGAGTGCCAGTATGATGATCCCCATTTTCTTGTCCTTAAAGACACGGTTCAGCACGTTGATGTTAGAGATGTGACTATTGGAGATGATGGAGTATTGAGGATGCATGGTCGGATATGTGTGCCCAATGTGGATGGGCTACGTGAGTTGATTCTTGAGGAGGCCCACAGTTCGCGGTATTCCATTCATCCGGGTGCCGCGAAGATGTATCAGGACTTGAGGCAACACTATTGGTGGAGGAGAATGAAGAAGGATGTAGTAGGGTTTGTATCTCGGTGCCTTAACTGTCAACAGGTGAAGTATGATCATCAGAGACCAGGTGGATTGCTTCAGAGGTTAGAGATTCCAGAGTGGAAATAGGAACGGATCACTATGGATTATGTAGTTGGACTCCCACGGTCTTCGAGGAAGTTCGATGCTATTTGGGTGATTGTGGATCGGCTAACTAAGTCCGCGCACTTCATTCCAGTTAGTGCTACCTATTCTTCGGAGCGATTGGCTGAGATTTACATTCGAGAGATTATTCTCCTTTACGGTGTACCAGTTTCCATCATTTCAGATAGAGGCACGCAGTTTACATCACAGTTTTAGAGAGCCGTGCAGTGAGAGTTGGGCACCCAGGTTGAGTTGAGCACAACATTTCACCCTCAGACGGACGGACAGTCCGAGCGCACTATTCAAATTTTGGAGGACATGCTACGCACTTGTGTCATTGATTTTGGGGGTTCTTGGGATCAGTTTCTGCCACTCGCGGAGTTTGCTTACAACAACAGTTATCAGTCGAGCATCCAGATGGCCCCGTATGAGGCTTTGTATGGGAGGCGGTGTAGATCTTTGGTAGGTTGGTTTGAGCCTGATGATGCTAGAAATTTGGGTACAGACTTGGTTCAGGATGCATTGGACAATGTTAAATTGATTCAAGAGCGGCATCGCACGACGGAGTCAAGACATAAGAGTTATGCCGATAGGAAAGTCAGTGATGTGTCTTATATGGTTGGGGAGAAGTTTCTACTAAAGGTTTCACCCATGAAGGGTGTTTTGAGGTTCGGGAAGAAGGGCAAGTTGAGCCCTCGGTTCATTGGGCCTTTTGAGGTGCTTCAGAGGATTGGGGAAGTGGCTTACAAGCTTGCCTTGCCACCTAGCTTGTCGAGTATGCATCCAGTATTTTATGTTTCTATGCTTCGGAAATATATCGGCGATTCGTCTCATATTTTGGATTTCAGTATGGTTCAGTTGGATGGTGATTTGATTTATGATGTGGAGCCGGTGGCCATTTTGGATCGACAGGTTCGGAAGTTAAGGTCAAAGGATATAGCTTCAGTGAAGGTGCAGTGGAGAGGTCAGCCTGTAGAGGAGGCTACTTGGGAGACCGAGCGGGAGATGCGAAGCAATTATCCACGCCTATTTGAGACTCCAGGTATGTTTCTAGACTTGTTCGAGGACGAACGCTTCTTTAAGAGGGGGAGGATGTAACGAGCCGGCCGGTCGTTTTGAGAGTTTTAGCCCCATTATCCCATTTACTGATCCATTTATGCTTTATAGATAGCTATATGACTTATCGGGTTAATTGGTTTGGGTCCGTAGTGAATTCAGTGTGAAATGAGACACTTATTCTCTTAAATGGAAAGCTTAAATTGGAAAAGTTGATCGAATATTGATCTATATGTAAACGACCCCGAATTCAAATTCTGATGATTCCAGTAGCTCCGTATGGTGATTTTGGTCTTAGGAGCGTGTCCGAAAAACTATTTGGAGGTCCGTAGTGGGATTAGGCTTGAAATGGCGAAAGTCGAATTTTTGGGAAGTTTGACTGAGGGTTGACTTTGTGATATCGGGACCGGATTCCAATTCTAAAAGTTGTAGTAGGTTCGTGGGGTCATTTATGACTTGTATGCAAAATTTAAGGTCAATCGGACGTGATTTGATAGGTTTCAGCATCATTCGGAGAATGTTGAAATTTCGAAGTTTCTTAGGCTTGAATCCGTGTGTAATTCATGTTTTCGATGTTGTTGGAGGTGATTTGAAGATTTGGCTAAGTTTGTATGATGTTATAAGACTTGTTGGTATGTTTGGTTGAGGTTATGGGGGGCCTCGGGATGATTTCGGGTGGTTAATGGACTTGGAATATGATTTGAGAAGTTGCTAAAGTCTGAGAGCTGCTGGTGTGACCGCACCTGTGGAGAGAGGACCGCAGATGTGATGCCACAGGTGCGACAGGTTGAGCGCAGGTGTGGAAAGGATGAAGACCAACAGGGATCGCAGGTGCGATGGTTTCTCCGCACCTACGATAGCGCAGAAGCGAACCATGGGTCGCAGGAGCGGAGGCAGTCGGGTTAGTCATTTTTGCAGGTGCGCCCAGATTTTTTGCACCAGCGGGCATGCAGGTGCGAGCCCAGGCTCCGCAGGTGCGGAAGTGCCTGGGCAGAACCTATATCAGCGGGGTCCGAGATTTTTGACTTCATTTCATCATTTTAAGCTCGGAATTTAGAGATTTTGAGAGGGCTTTTCAAGTGGAATTCTTGAGGTAAGTTCCTTGTCTTCATTTTTCTTCAATAATTATGTTTCCACACTGATTTCCCACCTAGATGGTGTGTTTTGAGGTCTAAATTGGGGGTTTGAGGCTAGGAATTTGGAGAGTTGGTTTTGAGGATTTGAATGACCAATTGGTGTCGGATTTTGATGCATTTAGTATGGTTGGGCTCGTGAGTGAATGAGCTTTCAGATTTTGTGACTGTTGTCGAATTTCGAGATGTGGGCCCGGGGGGCGAGTTTGGGCCGATTTCGGATTTTGGATATAGTTTCATATTTTTCTTGTGGAATTAATTCCTTTAGCCTATATTGATTGTATTGAACTACTTGTGGCTAGATCCGGGATGTTTGGAGACGGATTTGAGAGGCAAGGGCATTTTGGAGTAGAATTTAGCCTGGATTGAGGTAAGTACCACTTTCAAACTTGGTTCTAAGGGTTCGAAACCCCGAATTATGTGTTATGTGATTGGTATTGAGGTGACGCACATTCCAAGTGACGGGCGTGCAGGCGTGCACCGTGAGAATTGTGACCTGGTTGACTCCCTGACACCGTATAGTGGTTTTATCTTGTTGACATCTGTGTTTTCATCATGTGATAAAGTAATTGAACTGTCACTCATGCTAGATATCATGTCTAGGCTTTATGTCGGTATTGTTGGGACCCATAGTGGTCGTTTTTTGTTGTTGTCCTACTGATTTCATTGATATTTCATACTCAGTCATATTTATTCATTTTATATCTCATCGCAGTCTCTGTTGTTATTTATTGATACGTCATATTATTGTTTTCGGGCTAGTATCATGACATTGTTAGCCCGTGAGAGAGAGACTGCCGAGTGCCTGATATAAGTGATATTTATGGGATCGGGCTGCACGCCGCAGTGGTTATACTGATATTTGATAGTGCTTGGGCTGAAGGAGCCCCTCCGGGATGGATTAGCCTTTCCTCGGTACTAGGTGACTTATAGTCCATGATGTATATGTTTCGGGATGGATTATGTCACGCCCCAAAATCGGGGAGCGCGACCGGCGCTCAACCGAGTGAACCCGACCGAGCAAGCCTGTTAGATTCCTTCTACCCAAACTCATTCATGAATAAAGAGAATATATGTTTTCCTTAATTAAATAATAAAATGGTCATGTCTGCAATTACCAATTTCTTACCAATAGTTTCATCATTTTTAAAGTCTCAAATGGACAAGTAATACAACCACAACATAACATAGTTTGTCTTTCCCCAACACTAATACACAACCCACACTACGTCTACGAATCCTCTATAGATAAAAAAGAGTACAATGATAATGCCGGCAACAAGGCCCCGGCTATATCTCAACCATAATACATAAAGATCAAAAGATACATGACCCCGGGATGAGTGGGGCTCACCAAGTCAGCTGGGAAGAAGGTGTACTACTATTACTGATCAATGTCTCCTGCTGTGGAACCACCTGCATCCATTTAAAGATGCAGCGCCCCCGGCAAAAGGGACGTTAGTACCGTCGAATAGTACTAGTATGAAAACTAAACACCAATTTAAGAATTTAGAAATACAAGATAATTATGATGAACTAGTGCGGCAATAGAATAATATAGATGACCGTCTCAATCATAGCAATCTTATTAAAAGCTATCAACAACATTTATAGGATTTAAGATGAGATCCTATGTAACCATCTTCACACAAAGCGGCCCCGCCGCCTCACCCGATGTATGCAGGTGGAGGTGTACGTACAATACCACAACTCTAATCAAGCGGCCCTGCCGCCTCACCCCAATGTATGCGGGTGGATGTATAACCACAGTACCAAGAACCTACACAAAGCGGCTATGCCACCTCACCCCAATCTATATGGGTGGTGGTTCCACAAAAATACCAAAACTATACACAAAGCGGTCGTATCGCCTCACCCCAATGTAAGCGGGTGGAGGTGCAGTCCCACAATATCATAATCCCTACACAAAGCGCTCATGCCGCCTCACCCTAATATATATGTGGGTGGAGGTGTATCACAATCACAATCTCTATACCATAATCCCCACACAAAGCGGCCATGTCGCCTCACCCCAATGTATGTGGGTGGAGGTATATCACAATCACAATCTCTACACAACTTGGCATAATACCTTTCACATAAATCACGACTAGAAATTATAACATGTGGATACGTAATTCATAGTTTGGGACACATCCTCAATTTATAATGCAATATGATAAGAGCATTTGAAATACAAATCGAACATATATCTTCATCACAAAACTTATCGGAATACTCGATTTATAATCAACATCTCGGGACTCACAAGGATAATGAGAATTCCAACTCTTAAAGGAGAGTTTAGCCAACATACCTCACTTGAGCTTCCTTACACTTTAAATGTTCCGAAATTTTTAACAACTTCAATCTATTATAGAAATATATAAGTTAAACCAAAATTAGGAAGATGATCATGGTTCTAGATCATTTGAGCATTTTATCAAACACTAGATGTGCATTAAGGTTTCAAGATCCTTTTATGGAGGATTCTATCATCCCACAACCCAACCTTTATCATTTTTAGCTCAACAATCATTCTACACCCCTTGATAACACATGCATGTAAAATAACCAACCCTCTTGCCCAGAAATTATCTTGCTTATTATCCATTTCTACACAAAGTTCAAAATTGAGGGTTAGGGTATAGAATCTTACCTCTAGGATGAAGACCTAGTAAGTTTCCCTTCTCAATCTTCCAAAACTTGGGCAAGAATTGAAAAACAATTATTGGAGAACACCTTCTCACTCTAGGGAACCCTCTCTCACTCTAAAATGTCAGATAATAGCTCAAAAATGACCAAAAGCGTGTATTTAATGAAATAGGGTCGTGTTTTTAAAACCCAAAAATGAAGCTCCGGAACAGGTTCTGCAGTCGCATATGCGACCGCATAATGGTTATGCAGACCGCCTATCGGTCGCATATTGATGTCCAAAGTTGGCCAAAATCTGTCTGTGTATGCGGTCACTATGCGGTCCGCATAACTGTTATGCGATCGCATAATCGACCGCAAAACAGTTATGCGGTCACATAATCGACCGCATAATTTCCCCGGACTGGCCCTTCTCCTGCTCACTTCTGCGGCCATTATGCAGCCCGCAGAGTGATTCTGCGGTCGCATAATGGACCACAGAATTACATTTTTCTGCCAAAAATTTTCCTTTTCATTCTCGTGCATTGTTCAACCCAAAAAGTCCGAGCCGCACACGTAAGCCTAGTCCGGCACCATGAAATATTATTTTCTTTGTAAAATTTACCAGGCCTTACACTTAAGTACTTTGAAATTTTCCAGGGTTCTACATTCTCCCCCGCTTAGGATCATTCGTCCTCGAATGAGGGTCCAATTCTATTATTAGCATCTTATGTAACTCAGTCTTTCGTACCGCGCACCAGCAACCCCAAATTTGACTAACTCCCTAAATTTCCAAATATTTCGCCAGAGTTTCCTTTGTAATTAGGCCTATCCACATGTCAGAGAGCCCCAAAAACACATCCGAACAACATATACATATTCCAAAGACATAACATAATACAAAACAACATCAATTGTGGCCACATAAGCAATATATTTTCAGAAAAGGAACACCCTTAACACCAAATGTACAAGTCATACATATTTCATAGGAATATCCCTTAGCATTTTCATAAGGCACAACTCATAATTACATGGTTATTCAAATATATAAGGATACGTTTTCTTCATTTCTTCTTCGGCCTCCCAAGTAGCCTCTTCAACCTGTTGGTTTCGCCATAGCACTTTCACGGATGCAATTTCTTTGTTTCTCAACTTTCGGACTTGTCGATCAATAATAGAAACTGGAATCTCTTCATAAGTCAATTCTTCATTTACCTCAATAGTCTCAACCAGAACAATGAGTGTCGGGTCTCCAACTACTTTCTTTAACATAGACACATGAAACACCGGTGTACTAATGACATCGCATGTGGTAGCTCAAGCTTGTACGCCACCTCACCGATCCTCTGAATGATTTTGTACGGTCCGACATACATCGGACCCAATTTCCCTTTCTTACCAAATCGCATTACACCCTTCATGGGGGAAACTACCAAACTAGCCAATCGGTGAACTTCTTTGGCCAATGGCATTTGATATGCCTCCAAGTGTGCTAAGCTACCCATAGATTTTCGGCTAAGAGCATCCGCCACAACGTTAGCCTTCCCTGGATGGTATAAAATATCAATGTCATAATCCTTGAGTAATTCAAGCCATCTTCTCTGCCTCAGATTCAATTCCTTCTGTTTGAAAATATATTGAAGGCTCTTATTGTCCGTGAATATATCCACATGGCCCCCATATAAATAATGATGCCAAATTTTCAATGCAAATACCACCACCACAAGTTCTAAATCATGTGTTGGATAGTTCTTTTCATAATTCTTTAGTTGCCTAGAAGCATAAGCTATCACCTTCCCATGTTGCATTAACACACACCCAAGCCCGATTCTTGAAGCATCACAATATACCACAAATCCCTCTATACCTTCTGGTAGATTCAACACCGGCGCCGTAGTCAATCTTGCTTTCAATTCCTGGAAACTCCTTTCACAAGCATCCGACCATTGGAACTTAATTTCCTTCTGCGTCAATTTAGTCAATGGAGAGGCAAGAGTAGAAAACCCCTCCACAAACTTTCTGTAATACCCAGCTAACCCTAAGAAACTGCGAATCTCTGTTGGAGTTGTAGGCCTCGGCCAATTCTTCACAACTGAAATTTTCTGAGGATCAACCTTAATTCCCTCACTAAAAACTACATGACCCAAGAATATGACTGATTCAAGCCAAAATTCACACTTTGAAAACTTTGCATATAACTGGTGCTGATGTAGGGTTTGTAGAACTACCCTGAGATGATCGGCATGGTCTTCTCGACTTTGTGAATATACAAGAATATCGTCAATAAACACTATCACAAAAGAGTTGAGGAATGGCCTAAAAACTCGATTCATAAGATCCATGAAAGCTGCTGGGGCATTTGTTAGCCCAAAAGACATCACCAGAAATTCAAAATGCCCATACCGAGTCCTAAAAGTTGTTTTCGAAATATCCCGCTCCCTGATCTTCAATTGGTGATACCCGGATCTTAAATCAATTTTGGAGAAGTACCTGACACCTTGCAATTGATCAAATAAGTCATCTATCCTTGGCAGCAGGTGCTTATTCTTGATTGTGACCTTATTAAGCTACCGATAGTTAATACACATTCTCAGTGACCCATCTTTCTTTCTTACAAAAAGCACCGGTGCGCCCCAAAGCGACACACTTGGCCGGATAAAACCATTTTCTAACAAATCTCTTAATTGTTCCTTTAGCTCCTTCAATTCTGTTGGTGCCATTCTGTAGGGTGGAATAGATATAAGATACGTGTTTGGCATCATATCAATCCCAAAATCAATCTCCCTGTCTGGTAGGATCCCAAGGAGTTCATCCGGAAAGACTGCCGGAAATTCATTCACAACAGGCACAGACTCAAGTGTAAGTGCTTCGGCATCAGTGTCCGTAACCCGGACCAAATGGTAAATACATCCCTTGTTGATCATCTTTGTGGCCTTAAGGTAAGAAATAAACCTACCCTTTGGAACTACATCATCACCTTTCCACTCAATAACTGGCTCATTTGGAAATTTGAACCTAACAGTTCTGGTTCGGCAATCAATCTTGTCAAAACAAGAGTAAATCCAATCCATCCCCATTATCATATCAAAATCGACCATTCTCAATTCAATAAGATCGGCCACGGTGCCCCGACCATGCAACGTGACAACACAATCCCTATGAACCCGCGCGGCCAAAATAGACTCAAAAACCGGAGTAGATACATAGAACGGCTCATGAAGTTGATCTGGTTCTATCCCAAATTCCATAGCAACATAAGGAGTGACATATGACAAAGTGGAACCGGGATCAATAAGAGCATATACATCATGAGATTGGACAGACAATATACCTGTGACAACATCTGGAGAAGCCTCTGATTCCCGACGTCTCCGTATAGCCTAAAATCTGCTGGGTTCTCCCAAATTCTGTGTACCACTCCTATCTGCACCACGCCCCGCGGGCGCTGGGCTACCTCGAGCTGGAGGTGCTGTGGATGTAGTAGTTGCAGAATTAGCTGGTTGTGCCGCACCTCTGCCCATATTTTGGCAGGATGAGCGACAATATCTCTGAATGTGACCCCCCACACCACACCCATAGCATACTGGTAGGTCATGAAGCAGGACCCAAAGTGCATCCTCCCACACTTAGGGCATGGAAGCCTCCGCTGCTGAAACCTTCTGTCGGGCCGACCCTGCTGGTGGGGTCCCCTATTGCCCTGACTGGGTCCAGATGACTGTGGACCCATCGAAGAATGGGCGAATGATTGGGAAGGCCCTGATGATGCTCCTCTGAATGACGACCTACCACCACCACCACCAGAAGAACCACCAAAGTGGCCCACGGACTGAGCCTTGCTGCTATTCTGATGCTCCATTCTATTCTTCAATTTGTGGGTCTCTATGGCTTGAGAAAATGCTACCATCTTACCATAGTTCATATCGAAATTCAAGACAGCTGTAGAGGCCTCATTGATAACCAAGGGGCTAAGGCCCTGTACAAACCGACGCACTCTAGCCTCCATAGTGGGCAACAAGTGAATAGCATACTTGGACAGGCGCGCAAACTCCATATGGTACTCCCACACTTTCATACTGTCCTTTTTCAGGCTTTCAAACTCAGTGGCACGAGCTGCCTTAGTTTCGGCAAGCAAGAAATGATCCATAAAGGCATCTGTGAACTCACCCCACCTTGCCGGAGGGCTTCCCTCCTCACGGGATTCCTCCCACAACTCAAACCAAGAGTAGGCCACCCCTTTCAGGTGGTAGGAGGCCAATTCTACTCCCTCCGTCTCTGTAGCATGCATAACCTAGAGAGTTTTGTGCATCTCATCAATGAAGTCCTGGGGGTTCTCCTCGGGATCAGCACATGTTAACACTGGAGGATCTAACTGAAGTAACTTATTCACCCTGGAACTAGCAGATTCTCCTAGATGATTGGAAGAAGTAGGCCCAACACTCGATCTCTGGGCCTGAGAAGCCACTAACTGTGTCAACATTTGTATGGCTCCCCTAATATCAATATCAGACACACCAGAATCGGAAGCTGGAGCTGGAGGTATAGCTAGTATATCAGTTAGAGGAACTATTGCACCTTCAATAGGTATAGGGACAGGTGCGGTCTGATCAGTTGTAGTAGAGTCAGGCAGTGTAGTAACTGGAGGAATATCCTCACTCCTCGGGTGCTCACCTGCATCATCAATTATAGGGTCAACTGTCACTCTTGGGGTGACATTGGCTCTTTGGCCAGTTCTTACCTTCTTCTTAGGTGCCATGTACTGAAAATTAGAGCAACGCAAGAGTTAAAGGAGGAACAATCTTACAACCAGCTTTATCGCATGATCAAGAACATGAAAGAAGGGTATTATTCCTAAATTCCCATATAGCATCCTAATTATAGATGTGGTCGAACCCATACCGATAATAAGGACTCTACTAGACACGGCTCCGAGACATCCTAGGACACTT
This sequence comes from Nicotiana tabacum, assembly GCF_000715075.1. Taxonomy (NCBI): domain Eukaryota; kingdom Viridiplantae; phylum Streptophyta; class Magnoliopsida; order Solanales; family Solanaceae; genus Nicotiana; species Nicotiana tabacum. Next base: position 6,200,286 of record NC_134090.1, read on the forward strand.
TAAAACCTTAGGCTCTGATACCAAGTTTGTCACGCCCCAAAATCGGGGAGCGCGACCGGCGCTCAACCGAGTGAACCCGGCCGAGCAAGCCTGTTAGATTCCTTCTACCCAAACTCATTCATGAATAAAGAGAATATATGTTTTCCTTAATTAAACAATAAAATGGTCATGTCTGCAATTACCAATTTCTTACTAATAGTTTCATCATTTTTAAAGTGTCAAATGGACAAGTAATACAACCACAACATAACATAGTTTGTCTTTTTCCAACACCAATACACAACCCACAGTATGTCTACGGAGCCTCTATAGATAAAGAAGAATACAATGATAATGCCGGCAACAAGGCCCCGGCTATACCTCAACCATAATACATAAAGATCAAAAGATACATGACCCCGGGATGAAGTGGGGCTCACCAAGTCAGCTGGGAAGAAGGTGTACTGCTATCACTAATCAATGTCTCTTGCTGTGGAACCACCTGCATCCATTTAAAGATGCAGCGCCCCCGGCAAAAGGGACGTTAGTACCGTCGAATAGTACTAGTATGAAAACTAAACACCAATTTAATAATTTAGAAATACAAGATAATTATGATGAACTAGTGTGGCATTAGAATAATATAGATGACTGTCTCAATCATAGCAAGCTTATTAAAAGCTATCAACAACATTTATAGGATTTAAGATGAGATCCTATGTAACCATCTTCACACAAAGCGGCCCCGCTGCCTCACCCGATGTATGCAGGTGGAGGTGTACGTACAATACCACAACTCTAATCAAGCGGCCCTGCCGCCTCACCCCAATGTATGCGGGTGGAAATGCATCAATGATACCAATACCAACACAAAGTGGTTATGCCGCCTCACCCCAATGTATGCGGGTGGTGGTGCCACAACAATAGCAAAACTATACACAAAGCGGTCGTACCACCTCACCCTAATGTAAGCGGGTGGAGGTGCAGTCCCACAATATCATAATCCCTACACAAAGTGGTCATGCCGCCTCACCCCAATATATATGCGGGTGGAGGTGTATCACAATCACAATCTCTATACCATAATCCCCACACAAAGCGGTCATGCCGCCTCACCCCAATGTATGCGGGTGGAGGTGTATCACAATCACAATCTCTACACAACTTGGCATAATACCTTTCACATAAATTACGACTAGAAATTATAACATGTGGATACGTAACCCATAGTTTGGGACACATCCTCAATTTATAATGCAATATGATAAGAGCATTTGAAATACAAATTGAACATATATCTTCATCACAAAACTTATCGGAATACTCGATTTATAATCAACATCTTGGGACTCACAAGGATAATGAGAATTCCAACTCTTAAAGGAGAGTTTAGCCAACATACCTCACTTGAGCTTCCTTACACTTTAAATGTTCCGAAATTTTTAGCAACTTCAATCTATTATAGAAATATACAAATTAAACCAAAATTAGGAAGATGATCATGGTTCTAGCTCATTTGAGCATTTTATCAAACACTAGATATGCATTAAGGTTTCAAGATCCTTTTATGGAGGATTCCATCATCCCACAACTCAACATTTACCATTTTTAGCTCAACAATCATTCTACACCCCTTGATAACACATGCATGTAAAATAACCAACCCTCTTGCCCAGAAATTATCTTGCTTATTATCCATTTCTACACAAAGTTCGAAATTGAGGGTTAGGGTGTAGAATCTTACCTCTAGGATGAAGACCTAGTAAGTTTCCCTTCTCAATCTTCCAAAACTTGGGCAAGAATTGAAGAACAATTATTGGAGAACACCTTCTCACTCTATGGAACCCTCTCTCACTCTAAAATGTCAGATAATAGCTCAAAAATGACCCAAAGCGTGTATTTAATGAAATAGGGTTGGGTTTTAAAAACTCAAAAATGAAGCTCCGGAACAGGTTCTGCGGTCGCATATGCGACCGCATAATGGTTATGCGAACTGCATATCGGTCGCATATTGGTGTCCAAAGTTGGCCAAAATCTGTCTGTGTATGCGGTCACTATGCGATCCGTATAACTGTTATGCAATCACATAATGCACAAACACGTATATAATCCTCGCATAATGCATAGATATGTATATAAACACAAGCTCGCCGCGAAGAATTTCTATAATCCTCAAACAGGTAAGCCTAGTCCGGCACCATGAAACATTATTTTCTTTGCAATATTTACCAGGCCTTACACTTAAGTACTTTGAAATTTTTTGGGGTGCTACAGATTATCCCTGGGCCGTATGGGCCATATACAATACCGAGTGCTTGATTATTTGAGAGTGTGAACCTGGAGATGGATCTTCTCCATAGGGCTGGATTGGCCTTTCCTCAGTACTGGGTGACTTATAGTCCGTGATGTATATGTTTCGGGATGGATCTTCCCTGGGCCGTATGGGCCATATACAGTACCGAGTGATTGAGCATTTGAGAGTGTGAGCACATGAGACTGACAACATGGAGCATCACATACAACATGTGCATTGACATGTAGAGATAGTAGAGTCATATTCTTTACACTGATCAGATCTGCTGTACCTTAAAATTTTGAGTTGCCCATTTAAGTTGAAAGCATGCCTACGTTTCTGCACTGTTATTTTCTGTATTGAACTGTGCCGGTTGAATTTGTCACTACTTTCAGCCCACAGTTTGGGTTTGTTACTTACTGAGTTGGTTGTACTCACGCTACACCCTGCACCTTATGTGCAGATCCAGGCACTTCTGGTTACGACGACTATTGATTGAGGAGATAGGATCTCAGAGACTATCGAGGTAGCTGCATGGCATTCGCAGTCCTTGACTCTCCTTCATTATCTTTATCTGTACTTTCGTCTTTACTCTTTAGACATTGTAGTAGACTGTATTTTGACATAGATGTTCATGTACTTGGTGACACCCCAGTTTTGGGATAAATTGTATTATGTTGCGGGTTTATTTCGTATTTAAAAAGGTTTTTTTTAAATATTAAATTGCTTATGCCTATATTTTAAAGCTTTTACTGTGTTGAGATAGTTGAGTAGTGGCTTGCCTTGTTCCACAATAGGCGCCATCACGACGGTTGGTTTTTGGATCGTGACAGGACCAGAGGGAGTATGTATAAAAAGTAATCAACTCTAAAGGACTCTTCGAGAGATTTTGATATTTCACTATTAACATTCTCCTCAAATTATTTCTTCATATATATTACACATTTGTTATGAATTTCGGGTTTGATATTAATTACAGATGCAATTGCCTTGGCAGAAATAAAAGCAGTTGCAAATCTGTAACACCCCGAAAAGTTTTGAAGAGTTTTAAGACCATTAAGAAGATTGGCGGGTGCTAATTATATTAATTCAGATATGAACAATACTGATAAGTTGAATGATATCAATTGATAATAATAATATATGTATGAGGTGCATTAAGAATGGTTTATGGTCTAAGAAGAGCCCTAAGGCTAAGTCAAGTTGAAAATTTCATGATACACTAAAGTTTCAAGTGGGTACACACAAGACCAAACTTTAGATGAGAATATATACATATGTATAAGTAGTTATGTGATGTATGACATATAAATTTAAATCTCTTTGAGTCTAGTTTCTAACGCTTCAACCCGTTCGTCATTTAGATACTCCTACAAGAAGTTCTGACCAAACTATTATAGGCTGGCAGAATGCAATTCTGCGGCCAATTCTGCAACCGCAGAATCATTCTGCGGGCCGCAGAAGTAGTTATGCGACCGCAAATTGGCCGCAGACCTGTCTAGTGAAGCCTATTTCTGGCCATCAATTTTGCGGTGCATTGTGCGCTTTATGTTAGGATGTCATATAGTGAGCTATGTGTAAGGATCATAGTGTTCTAACAAGGAGAAGTGTCAACTTGAGGGTAATTTAGAAGAAACTCGGAGAAAATAGGAAAACTAGGTAGTAGGCTGGACTAGTATGGTATGATCGGTTCTTTGGGTACCTATGAAGTGGTGAGGCTTTACATATGTTTTAGTGGAAATATTCTTGGGATGGTGACCTGCGTGGCTTGGTCGAGTTTGAGGAATTCAGTTCTGATAGCTTGGTTATGTGCAAATAGATTTTAAAGTGTTCTTGATGGTTTCTACCATCGTTCGCACCAGATATTTTCTACTGGTGTGGGGGACATGTTGGGTATTATGATTTCCTCCTGGATGAGAGAAAATGTAAGGTTTCTAACTAACCGGGTATGTAATTTGCTGGTGACTCAGAGTTGATAATGAGATTTTTGTGCTTCTCACATGATTGCATGATAGATGCGGTGTGTTGTGCGGGATAAAAAACATTACATGTACAAGGTGGCAGTTCAGTCTTGAAGGGAAGGTCTCAGATTTTGGACAACATGGTCAGTTTTAGATATTTAGATAAATGTTATAACTGCTCAATATTTCCTGAGAAGGGTGCGCATTTCAGAAGGCACATTGTGTTTTGACTTAGAGATGTTGATTGGTATTGCGATACTCATTGGTGGAGGCACTAATTGCGTTAATTATTTCTGATAGCTGCACACTACGAGTGCGTACATATGTGAGGTTTGAGCCATGTGCGGGTATCGGGGCAAGTATTCATACTCGAAAGAATGCTTAGGCAAAGATATGCCTAGAGTTGACTGTTAAGCGTAAAGTTATAATGTTTCTCGTATTCGTACCTTTGTCGAGAACTATCTGGGCTACACTTGAGGTTACAAAGAGGCTAATTCCCTGAATAAATTGGGTAGTTACTATTTCAGCATTAAATTGCTGATTTCAGCTATGATAGCACACTTTGCACATGCCTACTCTATGGCGTGTCATTTATACCAGTCCAGGAGCATGTGAATTTTATTTCATTTATCATATACATGTGTACTTATTTGATTGATGTTGCATTATATACTTGGACTTGAGGCCTGTGACCATGTTAGGGGATTGATATTATTAGCATGTGAGTTATCCGTGCGGGTCCAGACATTTATGTTATTGGCACGTGAGTTGTCCATGCGGGTACAGATATTGATACTATAGCACGTGAGTTGTCTGTGCGGTTGAAGTTAATGTGATCTCTAGAAGAGCTGGTTACCGTTGTTAGATTCGTGTGTCTTGGTTCTACTGTATATGATGAGCTTATAGCATTGCAGTTGTGGTGGTGCTTGTTGAACTTACAATACGATTCTCTTCTTTGAGACGTTTTCCATTTTTGGGTACACGGATTGTGCAGTTGTGGTTGAGTTATATTGGTTTGACATGAAATTAGGCAAGAAAAGGTTATATTATGCGTATTCCCAAATACGAAATACTTTTTCAAACCAAAATAATGTGCTCTAGTAAGAAGCACGGGGTCAAAAAAGAAAAAGAGACTAAATGGTGCAAGTATTATCCTAATAGCATTGTCACTTGGGAGTTGGAAGCCTATAATCCATGGTAATACACCTATGGTAGGCATAATAACAAATACAATATGAATCTATGGAGGATAAATATCACAAAGGACATGGTGGTATCTAAGAGTTGGTTAAGGTTAAGAAAATAGAAATATGTACACTGATGCTCGAGAATGAATGGAAACTTGTGCAATGAAAGGGAAGGAAGTGGATTGAGCATTTATCATATAGCGAAATTGTTAGCAACCGTATCAAATGATTAGAGAACTAAAGGAAACTCAAAAATTACAACTGTAAGTGGAGGCATAAATCACCCACGTGAATGGATATAAGTAAGACAAATATCTTGTTGGTATTCGGATGCAATAAAAGAGTATTATGGAAGGAGTTGGCAACTAGAGAATCAAGGGCCCTATGAGTACAAACTATGCTTAGAAGTAATTTTATATTTATGAGAAAGTATTCGAATGGAAGAAATAGAATTTTTATATAGGCAAGAAATTCACTTTCACGTGTGACTTGATGTACACATAATAAAGAGAGAATACATATATGTATGGTAGTAATATGCATTGCAATATAGGGTAACTGGTGTTGGAATGAGAGAGGTATAGATATGAACTATTTAAAATAATAAAGAATTATTTGATGCAATTTTGGTATATGCACAACTATGTGAGACTTAGATATTTTATTGTTATACGTTGATGACGTATGTGTGGTCGTACGGGTCCTAAATAGTTTGTTGTTATACATTGAGCATATATGTGCGGTCGTGTGGGGCCTAGACATCATATTATGTAAAGATATGTGGTTGTTGAATTATGTTAAAATTGGTGCCCGTGTGGGGGCTTGTTCTGCACAGGTTGAAGTTTTGGGATAGTCTCAATTGCAGGGGATACTCTACCGAAAGTTTTAAGAATTTTGAGAGTTAGCCAAATTTTGGGGCCTTAAGGAAGTCGAAATTTTGGAAGAATATCTAAGACCCATATGAAGTCAGAAATGATTGAGAATGATGGTTAAGGTGAAAGGAGGATAATGATGTTCCTAATAATGACTTGCAAAACATTCGAGGACGAATGTTCTTAAGTGGGGGAGAATGTAACACCCCGGAAAAGTTCGAAGAGTTTTAAGACCATTAAGAAGATTGGCGGATGCTAATTATATTAATTCGGATATGAACAAGATTGATAATTTGAATTATATCAATGGATCATGATAATATATGTATGAGGTGCATTAAGAATGGTTTATGGTCTAAGAAGAGCCCTAAGGCTAAGTCAATTTGAAAATTTCATGATAGACTAAAGTTTCAAGTGGGTACGCATAAGACCACGCTTTAGATGAGAATAGCTACATATATATAAGTAGTTATGTGATGTATGACCTATAAATTTAAATCTCTTCGAGTCTAGTTTCTAACGCTTCAACCCGTTCCTCATTTGGACGCTCCTACAAGAAGTTATGACCAAATGACTATAGGCTGGCAGAATGCAATTATGCGGCCAATTCTGCGATCGCAGAATGGTCGCAGACCTGTCTAGTGAAGCCCATTTTTGGGCATCAGTTTTGCGGTGCATTGTGCGACCCGCATACCAACTGTGCGGTCCATTATGCGACCGCAGACGTGAGTTCAGAGGGTTAATTTACCTATTTTGATAACCCGACCCCATTTTGATAAATAGCCTTTGGGGTTTATTTTGGGGTATGTTTCTGTCACGATCCAATTTTTCCTCCGTTGGGTGTCGTGATGGCACCTAGTCTTAGGGACTAGGTAAGCCTAACATTAGCCAAATAACAACAATAATTAAATAACATCTAGCAATTTATGAAATAGAAACCGCTATAAATTGTATAATTCCCAAAACCGGTACTACAAGTCATAAGATCTACAGAGTTTGCTACAATTTTCTAAATATAACTGTTTGAAGTAAAGTAAACAGCGTGAATGCAAATCAGAAGGTGACTCCAAAGCCTGCGAATGCAGCAGCAGGTTTACCTTGAGTCTCCACAGCAACAATCCGCACAACTAGCTAATGATCAACTGACTTCGAAATACCTGGATCTGCACAAGAATTTGCAGAAGTGTAGTATGAGTACACCACGGCGGTACCCGGCAAGTATCAATACTAACCTTAGTGGAATAGTGACGAGGTACGTCAAGACACCTACTGGACTAAATAACCCGAATAAGTATAAGTATAGGAACAACAGAGTATGATATCTACATAAATACTACGCGAAATGGCAAATAATACGCTAATTTCAGTAAGAAAGGAAAACAACAACTATCAGAGGAATACCATAATAATGACACACTAGATGTACGGAAACATGGTCTAAATCCGGTTATCACAAATAAATAAAAGGCAAATAACATCTCAACAAAACGACCTCTTTCTCACCGGGTTTTAGCCAATAACCTCCACGAGGTACCGAACCTCAGAATATTCACAACTTACGGGTCCCAATTCCTGAACCCTAACACTTAGCATCTTGTGCTCTCATTATAATTTATAACCGCACTGACGACTCACGTGCCAAATAGAGCCATTCTCACATAGAAGGCAATTAAACAAGGATGTACATCTATACTCAATAATATCAAGAATCCTCTTTAACCGATAAGAGTGCTTAACTACGTATATGCTTGTACAAGTGTTCTAACAAAGTTTATGTCAGCTAGTAAGTATAGAAAAAGAAATGGACAACATGTAGAATGTTTTCCCATAATTTTCCACAAGATAGAACTCACACAGGTAAGTTCACCACTACACAAATATCAACAACAAGAATGCCCTAGGCTATCACAAGTCATCACAAATCAATCCCTGACACAACCCACCTTATCTCGCCACGTGTGCAATAGTAAAGTGAATGCCCGCCTTGTCTCGCCACACATGCATAATAATGTTCCCACCTTGTCTCGCCACATGCGCAACCCACATATATATAGCCCGCCTTGTCACGCCGCATGTACAAATGTTAATATTAATAAAAACACGGTAGAAACCTCGTGCAACCCAATAACAACCGCACGACAAAACCTCGTGCATCACAATAACAACAACCGCATGGCAGAAACTTCGTGCATCACAACAACAAGTACAACAACAACAATGACAATAATACAAGGGTATGACAAATAAGTCAATTCAGAAATTCCAGAACTCAAAGAAACGGAGGAACTAATTCACAAGGAGTAGCCACAATAGAGAATGTTAGTCATAATAAGAACATCTTAACAAGAAAGGAAATACTATGTAACAACAGTCCGCAATATACAGTTCGACAACGAGTGAGCTAACACAAGTCGAATGATTCAAAATAAGGACAAGTCAACTAAGATATAGGATATCTAAACTTCTTTTAAGGTCGGGCAATTACGAAAGAGACATAACAAATTCAATTAAGGATAAGCAACAGAAAGATAATCATAGTCTCAATTAAGGATGAACAATTACAAAAGAGATAATTATAACTTCAAATAAAAATAAGCAGTTAGGAGAAAGATAACATGACAATAGAAGAGATAACAATTTTAGTTAAGGCACAGATGAATCAAATAAGTAACAAGAGTGGATCATGAAGCAATTAACTCTAATAAAAGCAAGTAGAGGTGAAACCGGTAATTAAGAAATGTATTCATAACAAAATAATGCATAATCAGTAAATACAAGAACCTAAGAACCCAAAAAGGCCAACTTTCCACAAATAAATCCGAGCACGTATTTGTCACCTCGCGTACACGGACTATAATTAGCATAGAGACTCAAATCCTAAGGGGTAGTTCTTCCACACGAAGTTGGGCAAGATACTTACCTCAAAGAAGACAGACCGATACTCAAAAATGAACTTCTCGGTGAAATGGCCTCCGGACGGCTCAAATATAACCAAAATAACTTTAAAGCACACATAAAACTCATAAGAAACTATTCCGGATCATAAAGCCTCAATCTTTATCAAAATCTAAAAATCGACCCAAAAGTCGACCCTCGGGCCCACATCTCGAAACCCAAAATATTTCATCAAACCTGATCACCCATTCCGATACGAGCTCAACCATACTAAAATTATCAATTTCCGATACCAATTCGTCCCCCAAATCATGATTTTTCATTTTGAAAATTTTCTTCAAAAACCTCCATTTTCCTCAACTCAAAACACAATTAAATGATAAAAATAAAGATAAAATCATGAAATATAGTAAATTCTAGGTGAAGAACACTTACCCAATTGATTTGCTTGAAAACCCCACAAAGAATCGCTCAAAACCGAGCTCTAGAACTCTAAAAATGGTGAAAATGGCAAACACTCGGAATAGAGTACTATTTATTCTGCCCTGGTCTTAAAGCATCGCGAACGCGGAAGGGTGATTGCGTTCGTGAAGAAGAAAAGTGAAGGCTGACAGAAGACCCTTAGCGAACGCGAGCAAAGTGACGCGAACGCGAAGAACAAGGGACAGGAAACTACGCGAACGCGCAAGGGGACATGCGAAGTGTAAATGATCACCAGTGCCTGGTTTCTACTACGCGAACGCAAGAAGGCAGTTGCGAACGAGAAGAAGGGAAAGGCAGAACTTCGCGAACGCGAGAGGGTGAATGCGAACGCGAAGAATAAATATATCATCCTCTAAAATAACACTACGCGAATGCGAGGACACGGACACGAACGCGATGAAAGAAACCAGATGACAGAAAACAGCAGTTCAAAAATAGAAGGAAATGGCCCGTAGCCCATCTGAAACTCACCCAAGGCCCCGGGGACCCCGTCTAAACATACAAACAAGTCCCATAACCTAACACGGACTCACTCGAGGTCTCAAACCACATTAAAAAATGTCAAAACTATGAATCATACCAAGAATCGAACTTATGAACTTTCAAATCTTCCAACTTCTAAAACTCGTGCCGAAACCTATCAAATCAACCCGGAATAACGTAAAATTTTGTAGGCAAGTCCCAAATGACATAACAAAGCTGTTCCAACTCTCAGAATCATATTTTGACCCTGATATCACCAAAGTCAACTATTTGTCAAACCTATCCACCTTCCAAACTTCAACTTGTTTCAACTTTCGCCGAAATGCTTCAAATCACCCTACGAACCTCCAAATCCAAATCCGGATGCACGCCTAAGTCCAAAATAACCATATGAAGCTATTGAAATCATCCAAAACCCATTCCAGAGCCGTTTATACAAAAGTCAAATTTCGGTCAACTCTTACCGCTTAAACTTCCACCACTTGAATCATTGTTCCGATTTGACTCTGAATCATCCGGTAACTGAATTCAACCACACATGCAAGACAATACACTCAATACGAAGCTTCTCAAGACCTAATGCCGCCGAACAAGACTTAATTTCTCAAAATGACCGGCCTGATCGTTACATTTTCTAAGGGTTTTAAAGAGAGGTAAGAGCATTTTAGAGAGAGAATGTGTTAGTTCTTCATCTTGGAATGGATTTTTAGAGATAAGAAGGAGCTCTTCCACCATGGATACACTTCAAGGTAAGTTATTTTGGTACAAATATTATTATATAACATCATTTAGTGATAACACTAACGTTATTATGGATCAAATCCATAGGAAATGAGTTGAATCTTCAAGAATACCAAAAAGAGGAAAAGTTAGATTTTTCCACCAAGAGGTAATCCCATCACTTGAGCTTCATATATATGTAATATTGGAGTATGGGTAGAATGTTTATGTGTTTTATTTGAAGTTGTAATGGGATATTGTATGAACCCTAAGGGAGGGTCTTGAAAATGATATTTTGGGCAGAGAAGAAGATGAATAGTGATGAATTGATATAAAAGAAATTGCTTTGAGTTTCTAATGATTCCAACAGACTTGATAACATAATTGATAAACGAATTGAATAGTGAATCACCATTTGGACAAGATACAACACTAGTTCTTGAAATGGGTGTTCTTGAACATAGGGTTTTGTTGGAGAAGACAATGAATAGTGAATTAATGATGTTGGGTAATTAAAATAGTATTATTAATGACTCCAAATGAGTATTAAATGATAAGAATAGAATTTAATAGGACAATGGGTGAGACCATTGGATAATTTGTGGTGGTTGAAGGCTTGTTACCGAATTGTGATACCTACATGGATATTATGAATCTTTTCGTATTTATTTTGATATAGTTGGGATATCTAATGGTAGATATTGAATTGTGGGTGATATTTGGACATTTTAATCAATTAGAGCATTATAGTATTTTCGGAGCTTTAAGGTTGAGGTAAGTAATACTTCTAAACTTGATTCTGAGGATATGAATCCCCGAATTGGTGTTATATAAATTGTTTGGAGGTGACGCACACGATAATTGACGAGCGTATGGAAGTTTACCATAGAAATTATGACTTGAATAAATCCTATGAAGTTGTAAAATTAAAGAATCATGTTATTATCTGAACATGTTCTACGTGTTAGAAAAATTGAGCTGAGGCTCTTATTAAAGATCATGTTTAGGCTACGTGTCGAAATTTTGGGACCCATGGGGTCGTGTTGCTGTTAAATTATTTGTTTAAATTGTAATTTCGTACTTAGTCGTATCGTCCATTGCATATCATATCTTAGTCTCTGTTGTTATTTATTGATATACTAATATCATCATTTGGGGCTAGTTTCATGACATTGTGATCCCGAGAGACTAGAGAGATTGATGACTGAGTGAGGCCGAGGGATTGATTTGAAGCTAATTATGGGATCGGAGTGCGCACCACAGCAAGCCATATTGGCTTTATATATATGATTACTATATGGAAAGGGGTTGCCCGCCTGCAGCAGGCCTTATAGGCTTTATTACTATATGGATCGGGGTTGCCCGCCTGCAGCAGGTCTTATAGGCTTTATTATTAAACGGATCGGGACTGCCCCGCCTGCAGTAGGCCATATCAACTTTATATCACACTTGGGCTGAAGGAGCCCCTTCGGAGTCTGTATATACCCCCAGTGAGCGTAGATGATTATATATATTCGGGATGGACTTCCCTGGGCATGAACTTGCCTTACTTATTTATATTGTGATGAATTTTTCCTGGACATGGATCTTGTTCGTATCATTTACATGTGGGGATAAATTACCCCAAGGATGGATTGGCCTTATAAGGTATTGAGTGACTGACTGTCAGTTGATGTGTGTGTGTGTGTGTATATATATATATATATATATATATATATATATATATATATATATATACACGGGATGGAATATCCCTGGGCTGGATTGGCCATAAAAAGTACCGAGTGATCGAATGATTAGTGACCAGTAGTACATGAGGTATTTCCACTGAGATGTCACATTCCTCATTTCATGTAGTATTGATCTATTTTTCTTGTACTGAGTTTAACTGTTGAACTTGAAAGCTTGCCTACATTCCTGTACCATTATTTACGTATTGGACTGTAGCTGCGGAGCTCGTCAATACTTTCAGCCCAGAGGTTAGTCTTGTTACTTATTGAGTTGGTTGTACTCATACTACACTATGCACCTCGTGTGCAGATCCAGGTGCTTCTGGACACAGCGACTGTTAGACCTCAGTATGATACTAGTTGGAGATTATCAAGGTAGCTGCTTGGCGTCCACTGACCTTGTCTCTCTTTCCTTCAGTTATTGTACTGTTCTATATTTTCAGACAGTGTTTTTATCAGGCAAACTTTGTATTCATATTAGATGCTCATGTACTTAGTGACACCGGGTTTTGGGAGTGTTTATATTTGTATTTGTGAGATTTCTTCCGCTAAATTTAATTATTATGTTTTGAAATTAAAAAGATATCATGGTTTATTGAGATTGTCGGCTTGCCTAGTATTGAGATAGGAAGCATCACGACAGGTGAGATTTTGGGTCGTGACAAGTTGGTATTAGAGCCTAGGTTACATAGGTCTCACAAGTTATGAGCAAGTGTCTAGTAGAGTCTTGCGGATCGGTATGATGATGTCCATACTTATCTTTGAGAGGCTACAGGGCATTTTAGGATAAACTTCCCATCTTTCTCTCCTTATCGTGTGGAATTGATTCAACTTGAAATATAACTCTTTGAATTCCTTCCACGCATTCGTGTGCGCATGTGAGCACTCGGTATCAGCTATGCATTGCCGACTTATGATTCCATGAACGAGGTTTCTTGATGATTATTCTGTATTTTGGTAATGGGCCAGTTTGTAGGACTTGAGGCCATGGTTAGACCGCAACTTAAGCTTGGTAGGTTCAGTTGTAACTTGTATATTTGGACTCATATGTCCTGTAATGTCCCTACGAGTGAAATTTGTGGCTCGATGAGCGGTGGAATGGCTTTGTGATGAGTATGATCTGACTGTGGGAGGTGTTAAGACGATTTGAATGTGACGAGAAGTGTTTCCTTGAAATGTAAAGAAAGGGCCATTGGGTGCTTGATTTTTCGTTTTGATGTGACGTACAATCTCGAGTATGAATGTTTTGAAGGATATTTCAGGTTGTTAAATTTTGGGACAAATTAAATTCTCATGTCTTGTTAATAAGTTTGGACTCAGAAAGATTAAGTAATTGCATAGTAATTATGACTGCAAAAGGGTATAACAAGATGCCAATTTGAGGATAAGCATGTGGGTTATCCCCTGCGGAGTAATCTACGTAGGTCTATTCCTTATAATGTGGAGTGGAGAGTTTTTTTTCTCCCAACGGGACATATGTGTTGAGATTTGAATTTGAATTTGGTTGAGAAAGTTGACTTGACTGTCACGGGAATAAATGCAAATTTAACGGATGATTGAGGTATTTTATGGTGGGTGTTGCATAAGCTTGAGAAGAATTTTTGTTGAACTGACTGCAGTATTATGGCAGTAATAAAGTATGGGTATTGTGAGTTATCAAGTGTTTTGTTCTATGGCTTTGAGCCAAGTGGGGGAGCCTGCTATTGACAATTAAATTTCATGGATATATGTTAAATTTTAGTTTTGGTCTGAGGCATACTTGTGGGTTAGTTATGACTTGCAGAGGTGGAGATCAAGGATGACTCGGGTAAGGAAATTCCTGGATACGGGTTATATTGCGCTTTATGAGTATATAAAAATCATGGGATAAGTGAATTATTATTTGTGAATGATGTAGTGCGCACGAAGTATGAATTTGATCAGTGGTATTAAGGCAGGGTTACCTCTTTGAGTGTTGCTGTGCTAATGGGAAATGTGTCTTTCAGGCCACTTAGGCGGTGCAATTTAGATTTGAGCAAAGTGGGTGACTCGCGAGAAGGTTCTAATGGGTTCGATATTTATATATATCAATCGATAATGTTTCCGGATTTGTGTATGGATAGTGGTGCCAGACTTGCAGTAATTCTGTATGACTATGGATTTTACATTCCAGTATAAGAAAGGTAAAAGAAAAATTTTAAATTCATATAAGGTATTTTCGGAGTGGGCGTTTCAGTTGTGGTACTTATGGTGGTGCTTAAGAAGAATACAATGGCTTATAAGACTTAAAGTGGTGTGGTTTTATGTTAGGATATCTTGTAGTGAGCTTTGGGTAAGGATCGTAGTGTTCTAACAAGGAGAAGTGTCAACTTGAGGGTAATTTAGAAGAAACTCAGAGAAATTAGGATGACTAGGTAGTAGGCTGGACTAGTATGGTATGATCGGTTCTTTGGGTACCTATGAAGTGGTGAGGCTCTATGGATGTTTTAGTGGAAATATTCTTGGGATGGTGACCTGCGTGGCTAGGTCGAGTTAGAGGAATTCAGTTATGATAGCTTGATTATGTGCAAATGGATTTCAAAGTGTTCTTGATGGTTTCTACCATGGTTCAAACCATATATTTTCTACTGGTGTGGGGGACATGTTGTGTATTGTTATTTCCTCCTCGATGAGAGCAAATGGAATGTTTCTAACTAACCGGGTATGTAATTTGCTGGTGACTCAGAGTTGATAATGAGATTCTCGTGCTTCTCACATGATTGCATGATAGATGCGGTGTATTGTGCGGGATAATATCTTTTTACATGTACAAGATGGCAGTTCAGCCTTGAAGGGAAGGTCCCAAATTTTGGACAACATAGTCAGTTTAAGATATTTAGATGGCTTATGGTCTAAGAAGAGCCCTAAGGCTAAGTCAAGTTGAAAATTGCATGATAGACTAAAGTTCCAAATAAGTACGCACAAGACCAAACTTTAGACGAGCATATCTACATATATATATATATATATATATATATATATATATATAAGGCGTTATGTGATGTATGATCTATAAAATTAAATCTCATCGAGTCTAGTTTATAACGTTTCAAACAGTTCGTCATTTAGACACTCATACAAGAAGGTATGACCAAATTACTATAGGCTGGCAGAATGCAATTCTGCGACCGCAGAATCATTCTGCAGGCCGCAGAAGTGGTTATGCAACCGCCAAATGGTCGCAGACCTGTCCAGTGAAGCCCATTTCTAGGCATCCATTTTGCGGTGCATTGTACGCTTTATGTTGTGATGCCGTGTATTGAGATTTCAGTAAGGATCGTAGTGTTCTGACAAGGAGAAGTATCAACTTGAGGGTAATTTAGAAGAAAAAGAAGAAGAAGAAAAAGAAGAAAAAGAAGAAGAAAAAGAAGAAGAAGAAGAAGAACAACAACAACGACCCAGTGAAATCCCACTAGTGGGGTCTGGGGAGGGTAGTGTATACGCAGACCTTACCCCTACCTCGAGGGAGTAGAGAGGTTGTTTTCGAAAGACCCTCGGCTCAAGAAGACGAAAAGAGACAATATTAGTATCACCAATGGAAACCATAGGAAAAATAACTTCATGTAAATGAGAAAGTAGATGCAAAGCAAACGTGATAGAGAGTTTATAGACGCGACACTATTGAAAACAAAAGAGTAGTAAGACACAACATTGCCACTAGATGACATCGGCAAAAACCCTACCATACTACCCTCACAAAGATACGAAGTAAGGTAGACTCAACTACCTCCTAACGTACAACCTTAATACTCGACCTCCACACTTTCCTATCAAGAGACATGTCCTCGAAAATTTGAAGCCTCGCCATGTCCTGCCTGATCACCTCTCCCCAATACTTCTTAGGTCGTGCTCTACCTCTTCTCCTTCCCTCCAAAGCCAACCGCTCACACCTCCTTACAGGAGCATCTGGGCTTCTCCTTTGTACGTGTCTGAACCATCTGAGCCTCGCTTCCTGTATCTTGTCATCAATGGGAGCCACGCCCACCTTCTCCCAAATATCTTCATTCCTGATCTTATCCATTCTAGTGTGTCCGCACATCCACCTCAACATCCTTATTTCTGCTACTTTCATCTTCTGGATATGTGAGTTCTTAACAAGCCAACACTCAACCCCGGTCTAACCACCGCTTTGTAAAACTTACCTTTGAATATCAGTGGCACTCTCTTATCACACAAGACTCCAGATGCTAACCTCCACTTCATCCACCCTACCCCAATACGGTGTGCGACATCCTCGTCAATCTCCCCTCCACTCTGAATGACCGACCCAAGGTACTTGAAATTTACACTACTTGGTATGGCCTTTGATTCAAGCCTCACTTACACGCCCACTTCCCTCGGCTCAGTGCTGAACTTACACTCCAGGTATTATGTCTTCGTCCTGCTCAGTTTGAAACCCTTAGACTCAAGGGCTTGTCTCCACATCTCCAACCTCTCATTAACACTAGTTCGCGACTCATCAATTAGAACTATGTCATCAGCGAACAACATACACCATGGCACGTGTGAATATGGTGTGTTAACACGTCCATCACCAGGGCAAATAAGAACAGGCTCAGTGCAGAACCTTGGTGTAACCCCATAACAACTGGAAACTGCTCAGAGTCGCCTCCTACAGTCCTAACCCGAGTCTTATCCCCATCATACATGTCCTTAATTGCCCAAATCTAGCCAGCAGACACGTCTTTTGCCTCTAAGCATCTCCAGAGAACTTCTCTAGGAACCTTATCGTACGTTTTCTCTAAGTCAATAAACACCATGTTCAGATCCTTCTTCCCCTCCCTGTACCGTTCCACTAACCTCCTACTAAGATGTATAGCTTTCGTAGTAGAACGACCCGGCATGAACCCGAACTGGTTGTCAAATATAGACACTATCCTCCTCACTCTCGCTTCAACCACCCTCTCCCATAGTTTCATGGTATGACTCAGTAATTTGATACCCCTATAATTGTTACAACTATGGATATCACCTTTATTCTTATAGAACGGAACCACCGTACTCCACCTCCACTATTCTGGTATCCTCTTCATCCTAAAAATAACATTAAACAGCTCAGTCAACTACTCCAAGCCTGCTCGGCCCACACACTTCCAAAATTCAATCGGAATTTCGTTTGGCCCGGTCGCTCTGCCCCTACTCATCTTACGCATAACTCCTACGACCTCCTCAACTTCGATGCGCCTGCAGTCCCCAAAGTCACGTTGACTCTCGGGATGCTCCAGTTCACCTAACATAATATCCCGATCCTTTTTTTCATTCATAAGTTCATGAAAGTAAGTTTGCCATGTTCTCTTAATCTGTGCATCTTCCGTCAATACTCTACCATCGTCGTCCTTGATGCATCTCACTTGGTCCAAATCCCGGGACTTTCTCTCTCTCGTCTTCGCCAACCGGAATAACTTTTTCTCTCCGCCTTTTTCCCCCAGTTCCTTGTACATATGATCATAGGCTGTAGTCTTAGCCTCTGTGACCGCAAGCTTAGATTTCTTCCTAGCTACCTTATACCACTCCATGCACACTCTCCTCTCCTCCTCACTTGTGCTCCCTACTAATTTTAGGTATGCTGTCTTCTTCGCATCCACTTTACATTGAACCACTTCATTCCACCACCAGTCTCATTTATGCCTGCTAGAGATGCCCGTCGAGGTCCCTAACAGCTCTCTCGTAGCCTCCCTTATATAGTATGTTGTTGTCGACCACATAATGCTCGTGTCACCACTATTTCTCTAGGCTCCCATAGCCGACAACCGCCCCTCCAACTCCTGGGCTTTATCCTTGGTCAAGGCACCCCACCTGATTCTCGGTCATCCTCGGTCAGACCTTTTCCTTCTCTTTAACATAATACCAGCATCCATCACCAAGAGCCTATGTTGCGTCGTGAGTATCTCACTCGGAATAACCTTACAATCCTTGCACAACCCTCTATCACACCTCATAAGGAGGAGATAGTCAATCTGAGTCATCGCCACAACATTTTGGAAAGTAACCAAATGCTCCTCCCTCTTCGGAAAGCTAGATTTCGCAATCACCAACCCAAAAGCCTTAGCAAAGTCCAACCGCGAAGTACCTCCTCCGTTCCTTTCTCCAAACCCGAAGCCTCCATGCACCTCACCATAGCCTCATGCAGTCGAACCAATATGACCATTGAATTCCACTCCTATAAATAGCCTCTCAGTAGGCGAGACTTGACGCACAATCTCATCTAACCCCTCCCAGAATCGCCGCTTAACCTCCTCATCCAGGCCCGCATGCGGGGCGTAGGCGCTAATGATGTTTAGGGTGCACTCTCCAACCACCAACTTAATAGTCATCAATCTATCATTCACCCATCTAACCTCAACCACCAACTCTCTAAGTTCCCCATCCACCAAGATATCCACTCTATTCTTACCCTTCCGGACTCCGGAGTACCAAAGCTTATAGTCGTCCACAATCCTTGCCCTAGACCCTACCCACCTAGTTTCCCGCACACACGCTATATTGACCCTCCTCTTCCGGAGGATCTTTGCGAACTCTATAGACTTACCCATCAATGTACCTACGTTCCATGACCCAATTCTCAACCTATAGGCACCCTTGTTCCCCTTACCTCCCTTGCCTTCCTTCCCACCCCCTAACCCTTGCCCCACTTCCCACCCACCCCTTGTTCCCCCTGAGGACATGACCTCACTCGGCTATCCCAGACCATAACCACTATACCTACGACAGACTAAAGGAAATCACTAACATATACTAGACAACAGGCCAGAGTAAATGAAGATATATTGTAACTACAGGCACGCCAATATGGTGATTAAACTAATATGAACTAAGATGGCAGCAAATTAACTAACACACCAACGGGAAACAGGAAAACGGGAGGTACCAACTCCCGCAATTAGAACCTGGGAATTATCTTGGTATGCACGGCAGTATTGCGACCTCTTTGCTTGTCCAACTCCTGTGTCGCCCCTTGTTGACAGTCGTCCGGACTGTTCTTCACTGTTTGCATACGCACATCCCGCTCGCCGCCAAAAGCCACCGACCCAAACCTGAAATACACACAAAACACCACAAAGCCAAACAAAGAGGGGGTCTGTCATCGCTACCACTGGTGAAGTCCCAGCAGTAGCAAAAAAGACGAAGAGAAGGGAAATAAGGAGAAAGAGGGAACGAAGAGGAAAGGAGCAGAGGGGAAAAAAGGGGGTATTACCTGCAATTAAGGATTAAAAATGAAGAAGAAAAACTAGAGAGAAAAGGGCCGATGTTGCTGCCCGGTGAAACAACAGTCAGAAGTGTTATTGTTGTAGTTAATATGGGAGTGGGGAAGAGGGAAATAAGAAATATGAGAGAGAGGAAGGGGAGGTGTGAGAGATGAGGGAGGGATAGGGGTGGTCGCCGGCGTAGGGTGGTCGCCGGCTGCCTGGTCTGGTTTTTGACCGTTGGGGGTGGCGTGAGAGATGAGGGATAAAGCGTATGTCAGGGATGGAGCGTCGAGAAATGAAGGAAGAAAAGTGAAGACTAGATTCAATCCGGGGGTAATTTAGAAGAAACTCGGAGAAAATAGGATGACTAGGTAGTAAAATGGACCAGTATGGTATGATCGGTTCTTTGTGTATGTATGAAGTGGTGAGGCTCTACAGATGTTTTAGTGGAAATATTCTTGGGATGGTGACCTTCATGGCTTTGTCGATTTAGAAGAATTCAGTTCTGATAGCTTGGTTATATGCAACTGGATTTCAAAGTGTTCTTGATGGTTTCTACCATGGTTCGAACCAAATAGTTTCTACCGGTGTAGGAAACATGTTGTGTACTGTGATTTTCTCCTGGATGAGAGCAAATTAAAGGTTTCTAACTAACCGGGTATGTAATTTATTGGTGACTCAGAGTTGATAATGAGATTCTCGTGATTCTCACATGATTGCATGATAGATACGGTGTGTTGTGCGGGATAATTTATTTTTTACATGTACAAGGTGGCAGTTCAGTATTGAAGGAAAGGTCCCAAATTTTGGACAACATTGTCAGTTTCAGATATTTAGATAAATTTTATAACTGCTCGGTAATTCCTGAGAAGGGTGCGCATTTCAAAAGGTGCATTGTGTTTTGACTTAGATATGTTCATTGGTATTGCGATACTAACCTAATTGATAGACTGCTGATATTCAAATTATTAATGTGTCACGAAAGATTTATGGAACTATTCCTAGTAGGATGATCGTGCATGAAGGATGTGATAATCATTCGAGTGTTAGAGTTGTGATCAGTTAAGGTAATTTATGTGTTCAATGAATTTGGGGGACTAGGAGTTCTCATAAGCAAATTGTTTTAGGGTTGTGACTTATTTGAGGTGAGTATTTTATTTAAACTCAGTGGAGACACTAATTGTGTTAATTATTTGTGATAGTTGCACGCTACAAGTGCGTACATATATGAGGTTTGATCTATGTGCGGGTATTGAGGCAAGTATTCATACTCGAAAGATTGCTTAGGAAAAGATATGCCTAGAATTGACTGTTAAGCGTAAAGTTATAACGTTTCTCGTATTCGTACCTTTGTAGAGAACTATATGGGCTACACTTGCGGTTACAAAGAGGCTAATTCCCTTAATAAATTGGGTAGTTAATATTTCTGCGTTAACTTGTTGATTTGAGTTGTGATAGCACACTTTGCACATGCCTACTCTATGGCATATTATTTATACCAGTCCAGGAGCATATGAATTTTATTTCATTTATCATATACATGTGTACTTATTTGATTGCTCCTGAATTATATGCTTGGACTGGAGGCATGTGACCATGTCGAGCGATTGATATTATTAGCATGTGAGTTATCCGTACTGGTCCAGACATTTATGTTATTGGCACGTGAGTTGTCCGTGCGGGTCCAGATATTGATAATATAACACGTGAATTGTCTGTGCGGTTGATGTTAATATGAGCTGTAGAAGAGTTGGTTACCGTTGTTAGATTTGTGTGTCTTGGTCCTACTATATATGATGAGCTTATAACATTGTGGTTGTGGTGGTGCTTGTTGAACTTGCAATACGGTTCTCTTCTTTGAGATATTTTCCATTTTTGGGTACACGGATTGCGCAGTAGTGGCTTGCGTTATATTGGTTTGGCATGAAATGAGGCAAGAAAATGTTATATTATGTGTATTCCCAAATAAGAAATACTTTTGCAAACCAAAATAATGTACTATAGTAAGAGGCATGGGGTCATAAAAGAAAAAGAGACTAAATGATGCAAGTATTATCCTAATAGCATTGTCACTTGGGAGTTGGAAGCCTATAATCCTTGGTAATAATCCTATGGTAGGAATAATAACAAATACAATATGAGTCTATGGAAGATAAATATCACAAAGGATATGGTGGTATCTATGAGTTGGTTAAGGTTAAGAAAATAGAAATATGTACAGCGATGCTCGAGAATGAATGGAAACTTGTGCAATGCTCGAGAATAAATGGAAACTTGTGCAATGAAAGGGAATGAAGTGGATTTAACATTTCTCATATAGCGAAATTGTTAGTAACCGTATCAAACAATTAGAGATCCAAAGGAAACTCAAAAATTACAACTGTAGGTGGAGGCATAAATCACCCACATGAATGGATCTAAGTAAGACAAATATCTTGTTGGTATTTGGATGGAATAAAAGAGTATTATGGAAGGAGTTAGCATCTAGAGAATCAAGGGTCCTATGAGTACAAACTATGCTTAGAAGTAATTTTATAATTATGAGAAAGTATTCGAATGGAAGAAATAGAATTTTTATATAGTCAAGAAATGCTCTTTCACTTGTGACTTGGTGTACACATAATAAAGAGAGAATACATATATGTATGGTAGTAATATGTATTGCAATATAGGGTAACCGGTGTTGGAATGAGAGGGGTATATATATGAAACTTTTAAAATAATAAAAAATTATTTGATGCAATTTTTGTATATGCACAGCCATGTGAGACTTAGATATTTTGTTGTTATACGTTGATGACGTATGTGTGGCCGTGTGGGTCCTAAATAGTTTGTTGTTGTACATTAAGCATATATGTGCGGTCGTGTGAGGCCTAGACATCATATTATGTAAAGATATCTGGTTGTTGAATTATGTTGAAATTGGTGCCCGTGTGGGGGCTTGTTCTGGACAGGTTGAAGTTTTGGGATAATCTCAATTGCAGGGGATACTCTGTCGAAAGTTTTAAGAATTTAGAGAGTTAGCCAAATTTTGGGGCCTTAAGGAAGTCAAAATTTTGGAAGAATATCTAAGACACATATGAAGTCAGGAATGATTAAGAATGATGGTTAAGGTGAAAGGAGGATAATGATATTCCTAATAATGACTTGCAAAACATTCGAGGACGAATGTTCTTAAGTGGGGGAGAATGTAACACCCCGGAAAAGTTCGAAGAGTTTTAAGACCATTAAGAAGATTAGCGGGTGCTAATTATATTAATCCGGGTATGAACAAGACTGATAATTTGAATGATATCAATTGATCATGATAATATATGTATGAGGTGCATTAAGAATGGTTTATGGTCTAGGAAGATCCCTAAGACTAAGTCAAGTTAAAAATTTTATGATAGACTAAAGTTTCAAGTATGTATTCACAAGACCAATCTTTAGACGAGCATATCTACATATATATAAGGAGTTATATGATGTATGATTTATCAAATTAAATCTCTTCGAGTCTAGTTTCTAACTCTTCAAACCGTTCGTCATTTGGACACTCCTAAAAGAAGTTATGACCAAATTACTATAGGCTCACAGAATGAAATTCTGCGACCGCGGAATCATTCTGCGAGCCGCATAAGTGGGTATGCGACCGCAAAATGGTCGCAAACCTGTCTAGTGAAGCCTATTTCTGGGCATCAATTTTGCGGTGCATTTTTTGACCCACATACCAATTGTGCGATCCATTATGCGACCGTAGACCTGAGTTCGGAGGGTTAATTTTCCTATTTTGATAACCTGACCCCATTTTGATAAATGACCTTTGGGGCTTATTTTGGGGTATTTTTCTGAGGATTTTAGAGAGAGGTAAAAGCATTTTAGAGAGAGAATGTATCACGACCCAAAAATTATAAATCGTGATGGCACCTAACTCAACCCGCTAGGCAAGCCAACTAACAAAAGATACAAGTCAATTGAATTTATAGGGAAGTAATAGAGGATTATCAGAACTTTTACAATTTTTTCCAAGAACAGGTAGTACAAATCATGAGCTTCTAAGACTTAGGATTTACAAAAGAAATCTGATACAAATAATTACATGACCTGTTTGAAAACTACATAAACAGATTATCAAAGTCTAAAGCTACCAAGGACAAGTGGCAACTTTTATCTAGAATACACGAACATCTTCAGGGTCAGCTCCCAACATCACTAGCAGGGTAAGAACCATGAACACAACAATAACAACTCCACGTAAAGGCATGAAGATATCTGCGAGAAAGAGATATCACAAATTAATGCATGTCTCTCGTCCTCACTTGCACGGAAACACCCTACGTGCCATGAACTCTCCATAACATGAAAGCATAATAATATAATGCAATGGCACAGCATCACCCTTCATGCTTTTACTCGCATAACATGTCACGGCATCACCCTTCGGGCTTTTACTCACAATGATATAGCACGGCACACCCTCCGTGATTTACTCTTAATAATATGGCACGACATCACCCTTCGTATTTTTACTCACAATGATATGGCACGACATCACCCTTCGTGCTTTACTCTCAATAATATGGCACGGCATCACCCTCCGTGCTTTGCACTCCCCCTCACATGATAATGTATAAATAAAGGCATGGCATCACCCTTCGTGCTTTACACTCTTCCTTACCAAGCATATGTATATCAATGACAAACAAGGTAGGAAATATAAATAACGTCAAGGAGAGTGTTTAAACGAATAATCCAAATGAATCCCAATTACAACTTTCCAAGCCAACAATAGTTCAATATGCCCACAAGAACCTTATTATTCAAGTATTCCAACAAATCTCACAAATGATCTACAACATAAGTATAGAATCTAGTATCTCAAGAATATTGGCCGTAGCAATGTATTAATGATTATGCATATTGATGACTAAATTAAACGCACCAATATATTCTCAGAATTCTATCAAGTTTGATCAAGTTATAATAGGCTAAGTCTTAGTTTCTAACATTTAATACTATGATCTTAGTATCTAGGAGTCAAGTAAGGCATGAAATAAGAAGGTCACGTGATTCTACAAGACACAATTTATAATATAATTTATCCCCGAGCATGGTTAACCCTGGCACATGCATATATGCTCGTCACCTCATATATGTATCACCCCCGCATGTAGCAAACAATGTCAAATAGTAGAAAAAATTTCCTCAACAAAGTTAGGAAGGACACTTACCTCAATTCGGCTAACTCAATACTCAATTTAGCTTTTCCTTTACCAATTCACCTCTGCTTAGCTCAATCTAGTCAAAGACAACTTAAACACATCACACAATACAAGGGAAAACAACTTCAATTAATAAAGATGTGATTTTTATTCAATTTCTAAAAAGTCAATAAAAGTCAACTCCCCGAGCCCGCACCTCGGAACCCGATAAAATTTACAAAACCCCAAACACCCATTCCGGTACAAATTCAACCATACTAAAATTATCAAGTTCCGATACCAATTTGTCCTTAAAATCATCATTTTGCATTTTTGAAAGATTTTACAATTTTTCCCAAATTTTTCTTTAGATTCTCATGAATTTGATGTTAAATCTTATATATAATCATAAAATATAGTTGGGAAATGATTAAAGGTACTTACCCAATGATTTGGTATGGAAATCCCTTCATAAAATTGCCTCTTCTCAGACCTAGGGTTCAAAATGTGATAAAATGAAGGTAAGTCCCGAAATGGGAGTCTTAATACCATCCTCAGATGTTGCATTTGCGACATCAGGATCGCAAATGCGAAACTCGCAAATGCAACAAAAGTATCGCAAAAGCGAAGGCTAACTAGCTATTCTCATGTCGCAAATGCGACAGAAGACTCACAAATGTGAGCTTTGATTGTTTCGCAAAAGCGACAGTTGACGTCGCAAATTCGATGATATTGTGCGCAATTGCGAACTAGAGACTTTCCTGCTAAGGTCGCATTTGCGACCAAACGCTTCGCAAATGCGAAATGGGGCCCATCGTAAATGCGAGAAATTATTCGCAAAAGCAAACTCCTGCCCAATAGCCCAGGTTTCGCAAATGCGATGGCTGCTTCGCAATTGCGACTATCGCATTTATGACCAATACATCGCAAATGCGATGATACCAGTACCAACAATCAAAAATTATGAAGAATCAATCCGAAACTAATCTGAAACTCACCCGAGCCCTCGGGGCTCCAAACCAATCATGCACCCAGGTCTATAAACACAACACGAACTTGCTCGCACGCTCAAATCATCAAAATAACTTCTAAAACCATGAATCGGACGCCAAAACGCATGAAGATCAACTAAACTTCAAGAACTTCTAGAATCGCAACCGAGCGTCCGAACAATATCAAATCAACTCCGAATGGCACCAAATTTTGCAGACAAGTGCCATTTGACGAAACGAATTTACTCGAAGCTTCAAATCATGCATAACAACCTCGAAACGATGAATCACACCTCAAGTCAAAATCAATGAACTTTGAAACTTCAACTTCTACAACCGATGTTGAAACCCCTCAAATCACCTCCGGTTGACCTTAAATGTTCTCACACAAGTCACATTTTCCATTACGAACCTATTCCAACTTTCGGAATTGGAATCCGACCCCGATATCAAAAAGTCCACTCCCGGTCAAACTTCCCAAAAATCCAGTGTTTGCCAATTCAAGACTAATTCGACTACAGACCTCCAAATTACAATCAAGATGCGCTCCTAAGTCCAAAATCATTCAACGGAGCTAACAAAACTCCACTCCGAGGTCAAATGCTAAAAAGTCAAACTTTGTCAGCTCTTCCAACTTAGAGCTTAAATCTTGAAGTTCATTCTTCCTAATCAATTTCGGATAACTTAAAAACCAACACCGATGATTTACGCAAGTCATAATACATCATGCGGAGATACTCTAGCCCTCAAAACACTGAGCAAAGTGCAGATCTTCAAAATGACCAGTCGGGTTGTTACAGAATGTGTTAGTTCTTCATCTTGGAATGGATTTCTACAGAGAAGGAGGAGCTCTTCCACCATGGATACACTTCAAGGTAAGTTATTTTGGTACAAATATGAATATATAACATCATTTAGTGATAACACTAACATTATTATGAATCAAATCCATAGGAAATGGGTTAAATCTTCAAGAACACCAAAAAGAGAAAAAGTTAGATTCTTCCACCAAAAGGTAATCCCTTCACTTGAGCTTCATGTATATGTCATATTGGAGTATGGGTAGCATGTTTATGAGTTTTATTTGAAGTTGTAATGGGATGTTGTATGAACCCTAAGGGAGGGTCATAAAATGATATTTTGGGCAAAGAAGAAGATAAATAGTGATGAATTGATATAAAAGGAATTGTTTTAAGTTTCTAATGATTCCAGTAGACTTGATAACTTAATTGATAAATGAATTAAATAGGAAATCACCATTTGGACAAGATACAACACTAGTTCTTAAAATGGGTGCTCTTGAACATAGGGTTTTATTGGAGAAGCTAATGAATAGTGACTTAATGATATTGGGTAATTAACATAGTATTATTAATGACTCCAAATGAGTATTAAATGATAAGAATGGAATTGAATAGGCTAATGGGTGATTCCATTGGATAATTTGTGATGGCTGAAGGCTTGTTGCCATATTGTGAAACCTACATGAATATTATGAATCTTTTCGTATTTATTTTGATGTAGTTGGGATATCTAATGGTAGGTATTGAAATATGGGTGATATTTGGACATTTTAATCAATTGGAGCATTGTAGTATTTTCGGAGCTTGAAAGTAGAGGTAACTAACACTTCTAAACTTGGTTCTAAGGGTATGAATCCCCTAATTGGTGTTATATAAATTGTTTGGAGGTGACGCACATGATAGTTGACGAGGGAGTGGATGTGCACCATAGAAATTATGACTTGAATAAATCCTATGAAGTTGTAAAATTAAAGAATCATGTTATTATCTGAACGTGTTCCACGTGCTAGAGAAATTGAGATGAGGCTCTTACTAAAGATCATGTTTAGGTGCCGAAATTTTGGGACCCATGGGGTCGTGTTGCTGTTGAATTATTTGTTTAAATTATAATTTTGTACTCAGCCATATTCGTCCATTGCATATCATATCTCAGTCTCTGTTGTTATTTATTGATATATCATATCATCATTTTGTGCTAGTTTCATGACATTGTGAGCCCGAGAGACTGGAGAGATTGATTATTGAGTGAGGCCGAGGGCTTGAATGTGAAGATAATTATGGGATCGGGTTGCATGCCGCAGCTGGCCATATTGGCTATATATATATATATATATATATATATATATATGATTACTATATGGAACGGGGCTGCCCGCCTGCAACAGGCCTTATAGGCTTTATTACTATACGGATCGGGGTTGCCCGCCTGCAGCAGGCCTTATACGCTTTATTATTATACGAATCGGGACTGCCCACCTGTAGTAGACCGTATCGACTTTATATCACGCTTGGGGTGAAGGAGCCCCTCTGGAGTCATGTACTCACCCCTAGTGAGCGTAGATGATTATATATATTCGAGATGGACTTCTGTGGGCATGGACTTGCCTTACTTATTTATATTGTGATGAATTTTCCCTGGACATGGATCTTGTTCGTATCATTTACACGTAGGGGTAAATTACCCTAGGGCTGGATTAGCGGTATATGATACTGAGTGACTGACTGGCAGTCGATGTGTGTGTGTGTGTGTATATATATATATATATATATATATATATATATATATATATATATATATATATATATATATATATATATATATATATATATATGTATTCCTGGGCTGGATTGGCCATAAACAGTACCGAGTGACCGAATGATTAGTGACCGGTGGTACATGAGGTCTTTCCACTTAGATGTCACATTCCTCATATCATGCAGTATTGATCTAATTTTCTTCTACTGAGTTTAACAGTTGAACTTGAAAGCATGCCTACATTCCTATACCATTATTTACGTATTAGACTGTACCTGCGGAGCTCGTCACTACTTTCAGCCCAGAGGTTAGTCTTGTTACTTATTGAGTTGGTTGTACTCATACTACACTCTGCACCTCGTGTGCAGTTCTAGGTGCTTCCGGACACGGCGACTGTTAAACCTCAGTGTGTTACCAGTTGGAGACTATCAAGGTAGCTCCTTGGCGTCTGCTGACCTTGTCTCTCTTTCCTTCAGTTATTGTATTGTTATATACTTTCAGACAGTGTTTTTATCAGTTAGACTTTGTATTCATATTAGATGCTCATGTACTCAGTGACACCGGGTTTTGGGAGTGTTTATATTTGTATTTGTGAGATTTCTTCAGCTGAATTTAATTATTATATTTTCAAATTTAAAAGATATGGTGGTTTATTGAGATTGTCGGCTTGCCTAGTATTGAGATAGGCGCCATCATGACATGTGAGATTTTGGGTCGTGACAAAATCCTTCATCTCTTTATTTGTTAATTAAAGAAATCAAACTTTTTCACTTCACATAATTTTTTTTAAATTTATATATAGCCTATTAGGTGTAAAACAAATGGGGCCTCCACAAATGTGGGGCCTAAAGCAGTTGCTTTACCTGCTTTATGGACAGGCCGCCCCTGGTCATATCTAATAAGTTCTTCGATATGGTGGTCGTTTACCCGAACAATGGTACAATTGAATTTGTTCGTGGTTTCTAAACAGATGAATCAATTTGATCCCAAAAGATAATAAATTAATCGATTTTCGTACAAGATACTTCACTCAAATGTAAACAAAACGATAGATTGGGGAGCCCTGAAACAGGGTTTCCGGGTACGATGATGATAAGAACAACAAATTAGGGAGAGAAATAGTATTGAGATGCTATATTAGAATATCTTCTTTGATGCCCGAAAAATTGTGTCGTACAATGATAGTTGAGCCTATTATTTACTGCTCAGTGGTCATAATGGTCGGGCCCATCACAAATGACAATTATTAAAGTATGATAATGGAAACCTAATGATAAACATAAATCCTCAGGTTTCTTTAATAAGTCCTTACTCTTTAATGTGTTGGAATAATCTTCATTAAATGCCATCGGGCGCAACATGTTTAATGCCCTCACGAACTTGCCTTTCTCGGTGACACACGAGATAGTTGTGCCCGATTTATCATCCTCCGTTTCGATTCCATGTGTCTCCTTCTTAGGTGGACACGTACCGTGACATATTTTACCTAATACAGATAGTCCCCTGCTTTTTGGTGACATGATTTTCTGTTACCGGAAAGTTGGTGAGAATCTTCTTTTGGCGGGAATTACTATAATTTCTTTTCATGGTTACTGACGGTTGATTAAACGCCGGTCTCTCCGCATTTAATGTCCTGAACACGCGTCCTCCTATGATTTAGCACATCTTTTGTCAGTTATTGAGGTAATTGGGGCCAAGTATTTTAGCCGCCCAAATTTTTTACCTATACGTATCGACCCCCTTTTTCTTTAGGTTTCACCAATTGCTTGATCTTCAAACATGCATTCTTACTCTTCATCTCTTCTTTACCTTTTTCCAAACTCCGAATTTCTTCTTCCCTTCTTGTAATGGCTTCTTCATCTAAACGTTCTGGCTCTTCAAAAAGTAAAAGCAAAAATGAAGATACTATTCCTCGAACAGTGAGTTCCATAATCCCCAAGAGACTTAATGTCTCGAAGGATTTTGAGGAGAAATTCCTTCCTGATAACCTTCGTTCATGGGCGATTAGCAGGTACCCATCTTCCATTCGTCCTTCCAGTATCCCTATTGTGAAGGAAGACTGCTGCTGCCAAGATTTGGACATTATCGCTCCCGATCTATCGGAGCGAGTGGCCCTTCCCAGAAAGGGTTTCATATATTTTTATGCGTACCCCTTTACTTTGGGTGCATTGTTTTTTGGACGGAGAGGTTGATACTGTGATATTGGAATTTTATCTCTGTTATCAGATGTGTTTGGTATAAGTAAGTCCTTCCGTGTGGAGGACGTCTGGAAACAAAAGAAGAGCTATCATTGGCTCATATGATGAATATTTACTCCCCCAAAGTCTTCCGCGGGGAAAGGTAAATCTCTGTATGTGTGGTCACCATGCTTTGATATCTAGCATAAATGGTGACAATGACCAAGGGTGGATGGAATGGTTCATTGCAGTTGCCTCTGGTAACATTATTCCAACAATGGCTTCATCATTTCCGGTTGCTTGGAACCCTTTCGTAAGTTTCTTTCAATACGTTCCTCCTAAATGTTTTTTATGCCTGTATTGATCTTCTCAATTCCTGTATGCTAAGTAAGCCGATGGGTCCTGCCGGTGGTTGAAGTCTTGGACAGGTGGGTTCAGAAGATCTTGTACATCACCACGCCTGAAATCCGCTTGTGAAAAGAGTTATCCATTAAATACGGGTGTAGGGCCAAAAATCATGGTAACTATAATTTTCTCTGCTTCAGGTTTTGTATATGTGAATTTTGGCTGAATCCCCTAACTTGTTTGCCAAATTAGGTCTACCCCCGAACTCAGTCGAGATACCCAAAGAGGATATTTTGGCCGACCATGCTGATGCGGCGAGGCTACTCCATGAGGCGCTTGCTCGAACGGGTGCCTCCGGTTTTGCACCGAGTCCCCGACCAGAGAACAAGCAATAAAGAAGAAGGCGTCCCTCTGCAGCTGGGGAGAAGAATAAGAGGGCAAATGTTGCTGCCCCCGAATCATCTCCGGTGGCAACGTTGGTCGGTCCTCCCTCCGGGCTGGTCAAAAATACCGTAGTTATTGATGATGAAGAAGCTAGTGATGAGGAAACTTCTTTACATAGGAGACAATGATCCTTATCCTCTCAACAGGATGCTCAACATGTTGATGTAGTCACATTCGTCGAGGATGATGTCTCGGCACTTTGGGGAGAGTTTAATTTGGTGGAAAATGCTTATTCCCGTTCTCGGGCCCCAATTGTTGTACCAGGTACCGTGAGGCAGGGTACCGGACCTTTTTCGTCCTCATTTGGTGAGCACCCAACAATTAACGTTGTCTTCGATGCATCTATTTCTCGTTCTTCTTCATTACCATCTTTATCACCACCTTTTTCGCCATGAACAGTTGCTCCGTCTTTTTCGCCTTCAACTATGCTTCCCCCAACAACATCATCTCCAACGGCTATATCTGACCATGCTGAAAGCGTTCCTCTTCCCCAGTCCCCTGTTCATGGGAATTTGGGGTAAAATTATGCTGCCACTTTTGAAGATCCTCAGAGGATGAGGAGTATTACCCTTTCTGTCTCTACTGGGTGCAACCTTCTTTCCCGGCAGGTGGAGCTTGCAAATTATCTGAAGCCCTTGGCTTCAAAGAAGTATTGGGAAAAGATTCGGACGCTCTCGTTAGAGTGTTTGTTGAACAATGCCATGCACAATGCTGCTGCAGTATGCTTCTTTTTCCTTCTACTATTTTATAGTTTCTTGAATGAGTGTTTTTTAAGTTTTACCTCTTCTCGTCTTGTAGGCCAATTTTCTTGCTTCCGAGGGCCTTCAAAGGTTAATCCGCGAAAAAGAAGAACTTTTCTCTGAACGGGACCGGATTTTGGTGGAATGGGACCAGACTATTCTTCGTCTCTCGAAACTGGAAACCAGGGCCACTGAGGCCGCTGTTTTGGAGGCCCGCTTGCAAGCAAAGTAAGCAGGAAGTAGAGATCCTTAGCCAGGAGATTGGGCCACTAAGGTCTAGCTTTGATGAAGTCAAAGCTAAATGGGTTGAAATTCATGATGCTATACTTGCTGCCAATGACCGTGAGGCTGCTGCAGCTGAAAGGATAACTAACTTAGAAGCAGCCTTGAATTCTAAGGTCGAAGAACTTACTGCCGCGGAGGCAAGATATGCCCGGTTGGAGGAAAGGAATAAGAAAACTATTGAGCATAACTAGCTCTATAGTTCAACTGTCCGAGATCTCGATGTTAGCCTTCGAGATGCTAGGTCCTCCCGGGATAATCTTTATACCGAGATCACCAAGCTCAAAGTAGAAATCAAGCACCGAGAGGCTTCCCTCGTTGTTGAGAAAACTTACGCCATATACAGCATGAGGAGAAAAACTTTGGAAGACGCCAAAGCTGGCGTTATTGATATTGATGACGAAATTGCCAAGGCATGTGAGCTTGATCTGACAAGAAAAACTTTGGAAGATGCCATGTACAGCATGAGGAGAAAAACTTTGGAAGACGCCAAAGCTGGCGTTATTGATATTGATGACGAAATTGCCAAGGCATGTGAGCTTGATCTGACACTCCAGGTTCTTCTGATTTTGGTTCTGAAATTTCAGATACTGAGGAGGAATCGGAAATCGATGATGCTGAGAATCAAGCTGCGGAAGATGTTAAGCCATTGGTTGAACCATCCACCGCTCCCTGGGAAATGGATACATCTCTTCCTCCTTATTCGTGTGATGTTGTAGCTTAGCTTTTGCTTTCCTTATTTTGTATTTTTTTTTGGCACATTCTTGTAAATGAAGACATATTTTTGCTCAAATATTTGATTTAGTCTTACTTTTGCTTGAATATCCATGTATGTTTTTCCGTATGTGGTCTCGGATGCATTTTCACCGATAGCATTTTTAGTTCCGGTGATATATTCTTTCGGAACTAACCCTTTAACATGAGGGTTTTTATAAATGTTTGCGCAAGTTTGGTTTCTGCGTCTTTTTCATATGTGGCTTCGGGTGTATTTTTCCCCGATAGCATTTTTGGTTCCAGGAATATATTCTTCCAGAACTTAACCCTTTAACATGAGGGTTTTAATAAGAGAGGGCCCTCTTATGTTTGCGGTGCTCTTGAAGAGGACGTCTCTTGTTCATTACGGCACTAACATTTGAAGTACTTGTTTAACTTTCAAATGACAAAATTAGCTCATCGTGTAGACAAGAAACAATATAAAAGGAAAAGAATTTTATTTCATTCCTTCCATTTTCATAGTTTACATAGGCACTTTGCTACATAGAAAAGAAGCTGCCATGACTTATGGCTATCTTGTTTCATCGAGGTTGGTTGTGCAGTCCCCGGTCCTGATGATGCGTGGCATTCAGTGTTGCCTTATCAGATTTTCATTTTCGGTTGACGTGGCATTCAGTGTTGCCTTATAATTGTATCATTACCCCTCCCCCCCCCCCCCCGGTGTTCTAATTGCGAAGAATGTGTGTTGGAACACTTGAAGTTTTGTATCTGCGAAGGTTGCACCAATGAACTGCTACATAACCCTTCGCTCGGTAACATATTTTGCTTTCCCCTTAGGAATTCATGCTGTCGAGCGAAATAGTACCTGAAAATCCTCTAGTGCTTTGTGCTCGAGAACAATAGTGTAACATTTGTTCGGTAGCAAATTTAACTTTCCGGTGGGAATTTGCTAACAAAGCAAAGATTATCTTATCGCCCCCGAATGAAAAACTTGTCATCAAAAGGTCTTATTACTGTTATTTTTGTAGTATGCTCGTGGTCACTGCCTCGTTAAAAAATATTGTCATTGTTTGTCAGCAGTAATATTCTTTTAGGTGAGTCATGTTCTTGTTGCTTGGCAACTTGCCTCCGTTGTGGTTTTCTAACTCGTATGACCATTTACTAGTGATAGCTGAAACCCGGTAAGGGCCTTCCCATGTAGAGGCTAACTTGTCGGCGTTGAGTTCTCAGGTGTTTTGGGTCACCTTCCTCAAGACCAAGTTCCCTACTTTGGAGTAACGAAGGTTGGTTGTTTGACTGTAACACCGCTCCATCTTTTGCTTTTGAGCTTCCATTCTGACATGTGCCAGGTCCCTGCGTTCCTCGAGCAGTTCTAAGTTGATTAGCATTGCCTCGCTATTTGATTCTTCATTTGCTTGGGAATACCTTAAAGTGGGCTCCCCCATTTCCACCGGTATCAAAGCTTCTGCGCCATAAACGAAGTAAAATAGAGTTTCTCCTGTGCTTGGTTTGACAATTATTCGGTAGGCCCAGAGTACCCCTGCCAATTCCTCGGGCCAACGGCCTTTTGCTGCTTCCAGCCTTTTCTTCAAATTTTGCACGATTTTTTTTATTTGTTGACTCTGCTTGTCCGTTTGCGCTTGGATGGTACGGTGATGAGGTAATCCTTTTTATCTTCAAACCTTCAAGGAATTTTGTGACTTTTGCGCTGACAAACTGTGGCCTGTTGTCGCATGCAATTTCCTTAGGTATTCTAAACCTGCATATTATATTCTCCCACAGGAAGTTGACCACTTTGCGTTCCCCGATCTTTTGGTAAGGGCCTGCTTCCACCCATTTGGAAAAATGGTCAGTCAAAATTAAAAAAATTCTTACCTTTCCTGGAGCTGGTGGTAAAGGTCCGACGATATCTATCCCCCATTTCATGAATGACCACGAGGACAGCATTGAATATAATGGCTCTGCTGGTTGATGTACCAGAGGTGCATGGCGTTGGCACTTATCACATTTTCGTATAGAGTCTTTGGCATCTAGATATATACGGGGCTAATAATATCTCGCCTGGACTAATTTCAGCACCAAAGAATCTACACCCGAGTGATTGCCACATATTCCTTCATGGATTTATTTCATGACGTAGCTGGCTTCAGACGCTCCTAAGCATCGGGCCAGCGGTCCTTGGAATGATATGCTTTATAACTTCCCTTTCTCGAAGTTGTATCGCGCGACTTTGGTATGCAGCGCTCTTGATGCCTTGAGTTCTTTGGGTGGTTTACCGTGTTTGAGATAATTGATTATCTCAGTCCCAGACCAGTTTGGTCAAATTTACCTCATAGTAACCTTTCGTGTCCAAGTCTGAGTTCATCAGTGAACTATTGCCCCCGTTTCTGGTCCCTGAATTTCTGTTGATGAGCCCTGATTTGCTAACGCATCTGCTTCTGCATTTTCTTCCCTTGGGATGTGGGTTATTGACCACTCCTGGAATCGTGACAACAAGGTCTGAACCTTAACCACGTACTATTGCATTCGCTCATCTTTGATATCAAAAATTCCATAGACCTAATTTACCACCAGTTGTGATTCACATTTGATGTTGATTTCTTCGGAATCGAGCCCCCGGTCCAATTCGAGCCCTGTAATCAAAGCTTCGCATTTCGCTTCATTGTTAGTTAAAGTAACCGTCCTAACGACTTGCCTTAAGGTTTCCCCAGAAGATGTGACCAAGACTATTGCGAGCCCGGACCCTTTCACATTTGAAGCTCCATCCGTAAATAAGGTCCAGGCTCCCGATGTCGGCTCTGACACCATTATTACCTCTTTGGAGGCCAGGGGAATCAAAGTCAGCCAGGACCTTCGACTTAATTGCAGTCCGTGGCTTATACTCTATATCAACCTCGCTCATTTGGACAGCCCATTTGGCGAATCTACCCGAGAGCTCGGGTTTATGGAGGATATTCCTCAGAGGAAATGTAGTCACCACCGCTATCGGGTGGCACTGGAAGTAGGGCCTTAGCTTTCGGGCGGCTACCACGAGAGCTAAGGCTAGCTTCGCCAGATATGGGTAGCGTGTTTCTGCTCGCGACAAGATTTTGCTAATGTAATACGTAGGGGATTGCGTACCTTTTTCCTCCCAGACTAAAACTGCGCTTATAGCAACTTCAGAGACCGCTGGGTAGAGCATCAATGTTCCCCTTATTTAGCTTTCGAGAGCAAATGAGGGCATGACAAATATTTCTTCATTTCCTTCAAGGCTTGTCTACACTCCGGCGTCCACTCGAAGTTATTCTTCTTTTTGAGTAATGCGAAGAAGCGGTGACACTTTCCTGATGATCAGGAAATGAATCTATTCAAAGCCTCCAATCTGCATGTGAGTCTCTGTACTTCTTTTACGTTGAGTAGTTGTTCCGGGATATCCTCTATGGCCTTGATTTTGTTGGGACTCACCTCGATTCCTCTTTATGAGACTAGGAATCCTAAGAATTTACCTAAACTGACCCTGAGCGCACACTTTTTGGGGTTAAACTTCATATTATGCTCCCTCAGTGTGTCAGACATTTCTTACAGGTGTCTCAGGTGGCTACCTGCATCCATATATTTAACGAGCATATCATCTATATATACTTCCATAGTTTTCCCTATTTTTTTTTCAACCATCTTATTTACGAGTCGTTGATAAGTGGCTTTGGCATTTTTTAGTCCGAAAGGCATTACGTTGTAACAATAAGTACCAAAATTTGTTATAAATGAAGTCTTTTCCCGGTCTTCCGGGTTCATCTTGATTTGATTGTACCCGGAATAAGCATCGAGGAAACTCACTAACTCGTGCCCGGTCATAGCATCGATCATTTGATCGATATTTGGAAATGGTAACGAGTCCTTCGGGCATGCCTTATTAAGATCTTTATAATCTATGCACATGCGAAATTTATTGTTCTTCTTAGGAACTACTACCACATTAGCTAGCCAGTCAGGATATCTTACCTCTCGGATTGAACCAATTTTAAGTAGACGGGTTACCTCTTCTCTCACAAATTTATTCCTTGCTTCGGCAATAAGGCTCTTCTTTTGCCTTACTGGAGGTATGCTTGGGTCCAAGCTTAACTTGTGTATGGATACTTCTATTGGGATCCCTGTCATATCCCCGTGTGACCATGTGAAACAATCAGCATTAATTTTAAGGAATTCAATAAAATCTGACTTGAGCTCCGGGTGTAGTCATGTTCCCAAATGGAATTTCGTTTCTGAGAATTTCTCAAATAGTGCAACCTGCTCTAGTTCTTCTGCAATGGATTTCGTTGCGTCTGTTTTTTCTGGTACTTGAAAATAACTTGGTATATGATACTGCTCCGACTTTCCTTCCCCTGGGGAGATTTCCTCTAATTCGGGGTTGGAAGCCGGTTTTGATAACTACTATGCCGCATGTTCCTTTCCCTTTCTATGAGAGACTGAGATTGCATTCATCGCTCTCGCTGCCGGTTGATCACCTATTATCCGCTTGATTCCCTCGTGTGTTAGGAGTTTCAGCAATTGGTGGTACGTTGAAGGCACAAATTTCATTTCGTGTAGCCATGGTGTTCCCAGGATGATATTATAGCCCATGTCCCCATCTACTACTTCTAAGAGAGTTGTCTTTGTTATGCCATCGGCATCCGTGAGCAGTAAAATTTCCCCTCGGGTTGTCACATTTGCAAGGTTGAATCCGGCAAGGAGCTTTGTTATCGGGATGATGTTCCCGCTAAGTTTAGCTTGATCTAGAACTCTCCATTGTATGAAATTGGCAGAACTTCCAGGTGTCACGCCCCAAACCTGAATAGGCGTGGCCGGCACCCGGTGCCTTACTCGGCCCGAGCATACCACTCTGTAACTGTGAACTCTGGAGGGTAACCCTCAACTTAGGCCGATGAGGCCATATTTTGAATCATCTAAAAATAATGTCTACAACCAGCAATAACAAATTAAACATCTACATAGGGCTGGTAAAGCCACAATACTGATATAAAAATATACAGGACTCGTTTACAAGCCTCTATGAATAACTGAAGTGTATCATGGTCGGGACAAGGCCTCGACCTACTCATCAAACCTGTATATATAAAATGGACTCCAAGGTATCGACCTGGTAACTCTGAGGAAATGGAGCTTACCAACCAAGCTGATGTTTGACTTTGTCTACTAGGAAGGTCTATCTAGTTGTCTATCAGTACCTGCAGGCATGAAATACAGCATCCCCAGCAAAAGGGACAACAGTACGAAATAATGTACCGAGTATGTAAGGAAACAAGATAACTAAAATTTGAAACTGAATTGATAATATAATAACTGAAAGTACCTGGGAGTTAAATATAGTTTGAAGATATGCTTACCTGCTGATACTGACTCATCTCCCTCAATATAGTAAGTAAAGTAGTTGTCCAACCCTATAAGGCTCGGTATGTGTAACCGCTCTGCCATAGTAGGCTCGCTCATAGGTGCCCGACCATACTAGACTTTGTATCTCGTCCATTCTGGGCTCGATCATAGGCGCTCGGCCACAGTAGGCTCGATATATAACTTACCATCTGACCAGAGGTTGCCCAATAGGGGCCTGCTCATCGATTATAGCTCGATGGTGGTGAAAATACTGTAATATATATATATATATATATATATATATATATATATATATATATATATATATATAGAGAGAGAGAGAGAGAGAGAGAGAGACCCTCTTCTCTCTTGACTGGAAGAAAACAATACTTAAACTAAATATAAAGTCCTAATAAGGGAGAACATTGTCCCCGGTCCTGATGATGCGTGGCATTCAGTGTTGCCTTATCAGATTTTCATTTTCGGTTGACGTGGCATTCAGTGTTGCCTTATAATTGTATCATTACCCCCCCCCCCCCCGGTGTTCTAATTGCGAAGAATGTGTGTTGGAACACTTGAAGTTTTGTATCTGCGAAGGTTGCACCAATGAACTGCTACATAACCCTTCGCTCGGTAACATATTTTGCTTTCCCCTTAGGAATTCATGCTGTCGAGCGAAATAGTACCTGAAAATCCTCTAGTGCTTTGTGCTCGAGAACAATAGTGTAACATTTGTTCGGTAGCAAATTTAACTTTCCGGTGGGAATTTGCTAACAAAGCAAAGATTATCTTATCGCCCCCGAATGAAAAACTTGTCATCAAAAGGTCTTATTACTGTTATTTTTGTAGTATGCTCGTGGTCACTGCCTCGTTAAAAAATATTGTCATTGTTTGTCAGCAGTAATATTCTTTTAGGTGAGTCATGTTCTTGTTGCTTGGCAACTTGGCTCCGTTGTGGTTTTCTAACTCGTATGACCATTTACTAGTGATAGCTGAAACCCGGTAAGGGCCTTCCCATGTAGAGGCTAACTTGTCGGCGTTGAGTTCTCAGGTGTTTTGGGTCACCTTCCTCAAGACCAAGTTCCCTACTTTGGAGTAACGAAGGTTGGTTGTTTGACTGTAACACCGCTCCATCTTTTGCTTTTGAGCTTCCATTCTGACATGTGCCAGGTCCCTGCGTTCCTCGAGCAGTTCTAAGTTGATTAGCATTGCCTCGCTATTTGATTCTTCATTTGCTTGGGAATACCTTAAAGTGGGCTCCCCCATTTCCACCGGTATCAAAGCTTCTGCGCCATAAACGAAGTAAAATAGAGTTTCTCCTGTGCTTGATTTGACAATTATTCGGTAGGCCCAGAGTACCCCTGCCAATTCCTCGGGCCAACGGCCTTTTGCTGCTTCCAGCCTTTTCTTCAAATTTTGCACGATTTTTTTTATTTGTTGACTCTGCTTGTCCGTTTGCGCTTGGATGGTACAGTGATGAGGTAATCCTTTTTATCTTCAAACCTTCAAGGAATTTTGTGACTTTTGCGCTGACAAACTGTGGCCTGTTGTCGCATGCAATTTCCTTAGGTATTCTAAACCTGCATATTATATTCTCCCACAGGAAGTTGACCACTTTGCGTTCCCCGATCTTTTGGTAAGGGCCTGCTTCCACCCATTTGGAAAAATGGTCAGTCAAAATTAAAAAAATTCTTACCTTTCCTGGAGCTGGTGGTAAAGGTCCGACGATATCTATCCCCCATTTCATGAATGACCACGAGGACAGCATTGAATATAATGGCTCTGCTGGTTGATGTACCAGAGGTGCATGGCGTTGGCACTTATCACATTTTCGTATAGAGTCTTTGGCATCTAGATATATACGGGGCTAATAATATCTCGCCTGGACTAATTTCAGCACCAAAGAATCTACACCCGAGTGATTGCCACATATTCCTTCATGGATTTATTTCATGACGTAGCTGGCTTCAGACGCTCCTAAGCATCGGGCCAGCGGTCCTTGGAATGATATGCTTTATAACTTCCCTTTCTCGAAGTTGTATCGCGCGACTTTGGTATGCAGCGCTCTTGATGCCTTGAGTTCTTTGGGTGGTTTACCGTGTTTGAGATAATTGATTATCTCAGTCCCAGACCAGTTTGGTCAAATTTACCTCATAGTAACCTTTCGTGTCCAAGTCTGAGTTCATCAGTGAACTATTGCCCCCGTTTCTGGTCCCTGAATTTCTGTTGATGAGCCCTGATTTGCTAACGCATCTGCTTCTGCATTTTCTTCCCTTGGGATGTGGGTTATTGACCACTCCTGGAATCGTGACAACAAGGTCTGAACCTTAACCACGTACTATTGCATTCGCTCATCTTTGATATCAAAAATTCCATAGACCTAATTTACCACCAGTTGTGATTCACATTTGATGTTGATTTCTTCGGAATCGAGCCCCCGGTCCAATTCGAGCCCTGTAATCAAAGCTTCGCATTTCGCTTCATTGTTAGTTAAAGTAACCGTCCTAACGACTTGCCTTAAGGTTTCCCCAGAAGATGTGACCAAGACTATTGCGAGCCCGGACCCTTTCACATTTGAAGCTCCATCCGTAAATAAGGTCCAGGCTCCCGATGTCGGCTCTGACACCATTATTACCTCTTTGGAGGCCAGGGGAATCAAAGTCAGCCAGGACCTTCGACTTAATTGCAGTCCGTGGCTTATACTCTATATCAACCTCGCTCATTTGGACAGCCCATTTGGCGAATCTACCCGAGAGCTCGGGTTTATGGAGGATATTCCTCAGAGGAAATGTAGTCACCACCGCTATCGGGTGGCACTGGAAGTAGGGCCTTAGCTTTCGGGCGGCTACCACGAGAGCTAAGGCTAGCTTCGCCAGATATGGGTAGCGTGTTTCTGCTCGCGACAAGATTTTGCTAATGTAATACGTAGGGGATTGCGTACCTTTTTCCTCCCAGACTAAAACTGCGCTTATAGCAACTTCAGAGACCGCTGGGTAGAGCATCAATGTTCCCCTTATTTAGCTTTCGAGAGCAAATGAGGGCATGACAAATATTTCTTCATTTCCTTCAAGGCTTGTCTACACTCCGGCGTCCACTCGAAGTTATTCTTCTTTTTGAGTAATGCGAAGAAGCGGTGACACTTTCCTGATGATCAGGAAATGAATCTATTCAAAGCCTCCAATCTGCATGTGAGTCTCTGTACTTCTTTTACGTTGAGTAGTTGTTCCGGGATATCCTCTATGGCCTTGATTTTGTTGGGACTCACCTCGATTCCTCTTTATGAGACTAGGAATCCTAAGAATTTACCTAAACTGACCCTGAGCGCACACTTTTTGGGGTTAAACTTCATATTATGCTCCCTCAGTGTGTCAGACATTTCTTACAGGTGTCTCAGGTGGCTACCTGCATCCATATATTTAACGAGCATATCATCTATATATACTTCCATAGTTTTCCCTATTTTTTTTTCAACCATCTTATTTACGAGTCGTTGATAAGTGGCTTTGGCATTTTTTAGTCCGAAAGGCATTACGTTGTAACAATAAGTACCAAAATTTGTTATAAATGAAGTCTTTTCCCGGTCTTCCGGGTTCATCTTGATTTGATTGTACCCGGAATAAGCATCGAGGAAACTCACTAACTCGTGCCCGGTCATAGCATCGATCATTTGATCGATATTTGGAAATGGTAACGAGTCCTTCGGGCATGCCTTATTAAGATCTTTATAATCTATGCACATGCGAAATTTATTGTTCTTCTTAGGAACTACTACCACATTAGCTAGCCAGTCAGGATATCTTACCTCTCGGATTGAACCAATTTTAAGTAGACGGGTTACCTCTTCTCTCACAAATTTATTCCTTGCTTCGGCAATAAGGCTCTTCTTTTGCCTTACTGGAGGTATGCTTGGGTCCAAGCTTAACTTGTGTATGGATACTTCTATTGGGATCCCTGTCATATCCCCGTGTGACCATGTGAAACAATCAGCATTAATTTTAAGGAATTCAATAAAATCTGACTTGAGCTCCGGGTGTAGTCATGTTCCCAAATGGAATTTCGTTTCTGAGAATTTCTCAAATAGTGCAACCTGCTCTAGTTCTTCTGCAATGGATTTCGTTGCGTCTGTTTTTTCTGGTACTTGAAAATAACTTGGTATATGATACTGCTCCGACTTTCCTTCCCCTGGGGAGATTTCCTCTAATTCGGGGTTGGAAGCCGGTTTTGATAACTACTATGCCGCATGTTCCTTTCCCTTTCTATGAGAGACTGAGATTGCATTCATCGCTCTCGCTGCCGGTTGATCACCTATTATCCGCTTGATTCCCTCGTGTGTTAGGAGTTTCAGCAATTGGTGGTACGTTGAAGGCACAAATTTCATTTCGTGTAGCCATGGTGTTCCCAGGATGATATTATAGCCCATGTCCCCATCTACTACTTCTAAGAGAGTTGTCTTTGTTATGCCATCGGCATCCGTGAGCAGTAAAATTTCCCCTCGGGTTGTCACATTTGCAAGGTTGAATCCGGCAAGGAGCTTTGTTATCGGGATGATGTTCCCGCTAAGTTTAGCTTGATCTAGAACTCTCCATTGTATGAAATTGGCAGAACTTCCAGGTGTCACGCCCCAAACCTGAATAGGCGTGGCCGGCACCCGGTGCCTTACTCGGCCCGAGCATACCACTCTGTAACTGTGAACTCTGGAGGGTAACCCTCAACTTAGGCCGATGAGGCCATATTTTGAATCATCTAAAAATAATGTCTACAACCAGCAATAACAAATTAAACATCTACATAGGGCTGGTAAAGCCACAATACTGATATAAAAATATACAGGACTCGTTTACAAGCCTCTATGAATAACTGAAGTGTATCATGGTCGGGACAAGGCCTCGACCTACTCATCAAACCTGTATATATAAAATGGACTCC
The DNA here is from genome assembly GCF_000715075.1 of Nicotiana tabacum. Classification (NCBI taxonomy): domain Eukaryota; kingdom Viridiplantae; phylum Streptophyta; class Magnoliopsida; order Solanales; family Solanaceae; genus Nicotiana; species Nicotiana tabacum. The sequence goes on from NC_134090.1 coordinate 6,243,805, forward strand.
AAGGTATCGACCTGGTAACTCCGAGGAAATGGAGCTTACCAACCAAGCTGATGTTTGACTTTGTCTACTAGGAAGGTCTATCTAGTTGTCTATCAGTACCTGCAGGCATGAAATACAGCATCCCCAGCAAAAGGGACAACAGTACGAAATAATGTACCGAGTATGTAAGGAAACAAGATAACTAAAATTTGAAACTGAATTGATAATATAATAACTGAAAGTACCTGGGAGTTAAATATAGTTTGAAGATATGCTTACCTGCTGATACTGACTCATCTCCCTCAATATAGTAAGTAAAGTAGTTGTCCAACCCTATAAGGCTCGGTATGTGTAACCGCTCTGCCATAGTAGGCTCGCTCATAGGTGCCCGACCATACTAGACTTTGTATCTCGTCCATTCTGGGCTCGATCATAGGCGCTCGGCCACAGTAGGCTCGATATATAACTTACCATCTGACCAGAGGTTGCCCAATAGGGGCCTGCTCATCGATTATAGCTCGATGGTGGTGAAAATACTGTATATATATATATATATATATATATATATATATATATATAGAGAGAGAGAGAGAGAGAGAGAGAGAGACCCTCTTCTCTCTTGACTGGAAGAAAACAATACTTAAACTAAATATAAAGTCCTAATAAGGGAGAACATTGTCCCCGGTCCTGATGATGCGTGGCATTCAGTGTTGCCTTATCAGATTTTCATTTTCGGTTGACGTGGCATTCAGTGTTGCCTTATAATTGTATCATTACCCCTCCCCCCCCCCCCCCGGTGTTCTAATTGCGAAGAATGTGTGTTGGAACACTTGAAGTTTTGTATCTGCGAAGGTTGCACCAATGAACTGCTACATAACCCTTCGCTCGGTAACATATTTTGCTTTCCCCTTAGGAATTCATGCTGTCGAGCGAAATAGTACCTGAAAATCCTCTAGTGCTTTGTGCTCGAGAACAATAGTGTAACATTTGTTCGGTAGCAAATTTAACTTTCCGGTGGGAATTTGCTAACAAAGCAAAGATTATCTTATCGCCCCCGAATGAAAAACTTGTCATCAAAAGGTCTTATTACTGTTATTTTTGTAGTATGCTCGTGGTCACTGCCTCGTTAAAAAATATTGTCATTGTTTGTCAGCAGTAATATTCTTTTAGGTGAGTCATGTTCTTGTTGCTTGGCAACTTGCCTCCGTTGTGGTTTTCTAACTCGTATGACCATTTACTAGTGATAGCTGAAACCCGGTAAGGGCCTTCCCATGTAGAGGCTAACTTGTCGGCGTTGAGTTCTCAGGTGTTTTGGGTCACCTTCCTCAAGACCAAGTTCCCTACTTTGGAGTAACGAAGGTTGGTTGTTTGACTGTAACACCGCTCCATCTTTTGCTTTTGAGCTTCCATTCTGACATGTGCCAGGTCCCTGCGTTCCTCGAGCAGTTCTAAGTTGATTAGCATTGCCTCGCTATTTGATTCTTCATTTGCTTGGGAATACCTTAAAGTGGGCTCCCCCATTTCCACCGGTATCAAAGCTTCTGCGCCATAAACGAAGTAAAATAGAGTTTCTCCTGTGCTTGATTTGACAATTATTCGGTAGGCCCAGAGTACCCCTGCCAATTCCTCGGGCCAACGGCCTTTTGCTGCTTCCAGCCTTTTCTTCAAATTTTGCACGATTTTTTTTATTTGTTGACTCTGCTTGTCCGTTTGCGCTTGGATGGTACGGTGATGAGGTAATCCTTTTTATCTTCAAACCTTCAAGGAATTTTGTGACTTTTGCGCTGACAAACTGTGGCCTGTTGTCGCATGCAATTTCCTTAGGTATTCTAAACCTGCATATTATATTCTCCCACAGGAAGTTGACCACTTTGCGTTCCCCGATCTTTTGGTAAGGGCCTGCTTCCACCCATTTGGAAAAATGGTCAGTCAAAATTAAAAAAATTCTTACCTTTCCTGGAGCTGGTGGTAAAGGTCCGACGATATCTATCCCCCATTTCATGAATGACCACGAGGACAGCATTGAATATAATGGCTCTGCTGGTTGATGTACCAGAGGTGCATGGCGTTGGCACTTATCACATTTTCGTATAGAGTCTTTGGCATCTAGATATATACGGGGCTAATAATATCTCGCCTGGACTAATTTCAGCACCAAAGAATCTACACCCGAGTGATTGCCACATATTCCTTCATGGATTTATTTCATGACGTAGCTGGCTTCAGACGCTCCTAAGCATCGGGCCAGCGGTCCTTGGAATGATATGCTTTATAACTTCCCTTTCTCGAAGTTGTATCGCGCGACTTTGGTATGCAGCGCTCTTGATGCCTTGAGTTCTTTGGGTGGTTTACCGTGTTTGAGATAATTGATTATCTCAGTCCCAGACCAGTTTGGTCAAATTTACCTCATAGTAACCTTTCGTGTCCAAGTCTGAGTTCATCAGTGAACTATTGCCCCCGTTTCTGGTCCCTGAATTTCTGTTGATGAGCCCTGATTTGCTAACGCATCTGCTTCTGCATTTTCTTCCCTTGGGATGTGGGTTATTGACCACTCCTGGAATCGTGACAACAAGGTCTGAACCTTAACCACGTACTATTGCATTCGCTCATCTTTGATATCAAAAATTCCATAGACCTAATTTACCACCAGTTGTGATTCACATTTGATGTTGATTTCTTCGGAATCGAGCCCCCGGTCCAATTCGAGCCCTGTAATCAAAGCTTCGCATTTCGCTTCATTGTTAGTTAAAGTAACCGTCCTAACGACTTGCCTTAAGGTTTCCCCAGAAGATGTGACCAAGACTATTGCGAGCCCGGACCCTTTCACATTTGAAGCTCCATCCGTAAATAAGGTCCAGGCTCCCGATGTCGGCTCTGACACCATTATTACCTCTTTGGAGGCCAGGGGAATCAAAGTCAGCCAGGACCTTCGACTTAATTGCAGTCCGTGGCTTATACTCTATATCAACCTCGCTCATTTGGACAGCCCATTTGGCGAATCTACCCGAGAGCTCGGGTTTATGGAGGATATTCCTCAGAGGAAATGTAGTCACCACCGCTATCGGGTGGCACTGGAAGTAGGGCCTTAGCTTTCGGGCGGCTACCACGAGAGCTAAGGCTAGCTTCGCCAGATATGGGTAGCGTGTTTCTGCTCGCGACAAGATTTTGCTAATGTAATACGTAGGGGATTGCGTACCTTTTTCCTCCCAGACTAAAACTGCGCTTATAGCAACTTCAGAGACCGCTGGGTAGAGCATCAATGTTCCCCTTATTTAGCTTTCGAGAGCAAATGAGGGCATGACAAATATTTCTTCATTTCCTTCAAGGCTTGTCTACACTCCGGCGTCCACTCGAAGTTATTCTTCTTTTTGAGTAATGCGAAGAAGCGGTGACACTTTCCTGATGATCAGGAAATGAATCTATTCAAAGCCTCCAATCTGCATGTGAGTCTCTGTACTTCTTTTACGTTGAGTAGTTGTTCCGGGATATCCTCTATGGCCTTGATTTTGTTGGGACTCACCTCGATTCCTCTTTATGAGACTAGGAATCCTAAGAATTTACCTAAACTGACCCTGAGCGCACACTTTTTGGGGTTAAACTTCATATTATGCTCCCTCAGTGTGTCAGACATTTCTTACAGGTGTCTCAGGTGGCTACCTGCATCCATATATTTAACGAGCATATCATCTATATATACTTCCATAGTTTTCCCTATTTTTTTTTCAACCATCTTATTTACGAGTCGTTGATAAGTGGCTTTGGCATTTTTTAGTCCGAAAGGCATTACGTTGTAACAATAAGTACCAAAATTTGTTATAAATGAAGTCTTTTCCCGGTCTTCCGGGTTCATCTTGATTTGATTGTACCCGGAATAAGCATCGAGGAAACTCACTAACTCGTGCCCGGTCATAGCATCGATCATTTGATCGATATTTGGAAATGGTAACGAGTCCTTCGGGCATGCCTTATTAAGATCTTTATAATCTATGCACATGCGAAATTTATTGTTCTTCTTAGGAACTACTACCACATTAGCTAGCCAGTCAGGATATCTTACCTCTCGGATTGAACCAATTTTAAGTAGACGGGTTACCTCTTCTCTCACAAATTTATTCCTTGCTTCGGCAATAAGGCTCTTCTTTTGCCTTACTGGAGGTATGCTTGGGTCCAAGCTTAACTTGTGTATGGATACTTCTATTGGGATCCCTGTCATATCCCCGTGTGACCATGTGAAACAATCAGCATTAATTTTAAGGAATTCAATAAAATCTGACTTGAGCTCCGGGTGTAGTCATGTTCCCAAATGGAATTTCGTTTCTGAGAATTTCTCAAATAGTGCAACCTGCTCTAGTTCTTCTGCAATGGATTTCGTTGCGTCTGTTTTTTCTGGTACTTGAAAATAACTTGGTATATGATACTGCTCCGACTTTCCTTCCCCTGGGGAGATTTCCTCTAATTCGGGGTTGGAAGCCGGTTTTGATAACTACTATGCCGCATGTTCCTTTCCCTTTCTATGAGAGACTGAGATTGCATTCATCGCTCTCGCTGCCGGTTGATCACCTATTATCCGCTTGATTCCCTCGTGTGTTAGGAGTTTCAGCAATTGGTGGTACGTTGAAGGCACAAATTTCATTTCGTGTAGCCATGGTGTTCCCAGGATGATATTATAGCCCATGTCCCCATCTACTACTTCTAAGAGAGTTGTCTTTGTTATGCCATCGGCATCCGTGAGCAGTAAAATTTCCCCTCGGGTTGTCACATTTGCAAGGTTGAATCCGGCAAGGAGCTTTGTTATCGGGATGATGTTCCCGCTAAGTTTAGCTTGATCTAGAACTCTCCATTGTATGAAATTGGCAGAACTTCCAGGTGTCACGCCCCAAACCTGAATAGGCGTGGCCGGCACCCGGTGCCTTACTCGGCCCGAGCATACCACTCTGTAACTGTGAACTCTGGAGGGTAACCCTCAACTTAGGCCGATGAGGCCATATTTTGAATCATCTAAAAATAATGTCTACAACCAGCAATAACAAATTAAACATCTACATAGGGCTGGTAAAGCCACAATACTGATATAAAAATATACAGGACTCGTTTACAAGCCTCTATGAATAACTGAAGTGTATCATGGTCGGGACAAGGCCTCGACCTACTCATCAAACCTGTATATATAAAATGGACTCCAAGGTATCGACCTGGTAACTCCGAGGAAATGGAGCTTACCAACCAAGCTGATGTTTGACTTTGTCTACTAGGAAGGTCTATCTAGTTGTCTATCAGTACCTGCAGGCATGAAATACAGCATCCCCAGCAAAAGGGACAACAGTACGAAATAATGTACCGAGTATGTAAGGAAACAAGATAACTAAAATTTGAAACTGAATTGATAATATAATAACTGAAAGTACCTGGGAGTTAAATATAGTTTGAAGATATGCTTACCTGCTGATACTGACTCATCTCCCTCAATATAGTAAGTAAAGTAGTTGTCCAACCCTATAAGGCTCGGTATGTGTAACCGCTCTGCCATAGTAGGCTCGCTCATAGGTGCCCGACCATACTAGACTTTGTATCTCGTCCATTCTGGGCTCGATCATAGGCGCTCGGCCACAGTAGGCTCGATATATAACTTACCATCTGACCAGAGGTTGCCCAATAGGGGCCTGCTCATCGATTATAGCTCGATGGTGGTGAAAATACTGTATATATATATATATATATATATATATATATATATATATATATATATATATATATATGAGAGAGAGAGAGAGAGAGAGAGAGAGAGAGAGAGACCCTCTTCTCTCTTGACTGGAAGAAAACAATACTTAAACTAAATATAAAGTCCTAATAAGGGAGAACATTGTCCCCGGTCCTGATGATGCGTGGCATTCAGTGTTGCCTTATCAGATTTTCATTTTCGGTTGACGTGGCATTCAGTGTTGCCTTATAATTGTATCATTACCCCCCCCCCCCCCCCCCGGTGTTCTAATTGCGAAGAATGTGTGTTGGAACACTTGAAGTTTTGTATCTGCGAAGGTTGCACCAATGAACTGCTACATAACCCTTCGCTCGGTAACATATTTTGCTTTCCCCTTAGGAATTCATGCTGTCGAGCGAAATAGTACCTGAAAATCCTCTAGTGCTTTGTGCTCGAGAACAATAGTGTAACATTTGTTCGGTAGCAAATTTAACTTTCCGGTGGGAATTTGCTAACAAAGCAAAGATTATCTTATCGCCCCCGAATGAAAAACTTGTCATCAAAAGGTCTTATTACTGTTATTTTTGTAGTATGCTCGTGGTCACTGCCTCGTTAAAAAATATTGTCATTGTTTGTCAGCAGTAATATTCTTTTAGGTGAGTCATGTTCTTGTTGCTTGGCAACTTGCCTCCGTTGTGGTTTTCTAACTCGTATGACCATTTACTAGTGATAGCTGAAACCCGGTAAGGGCCTTCCCATGTAGAGGCTAACTTGTCGGCGTTGAGTTCTCAGGTGTTTTGGGTCACCTTCCTCAAGACCAAGTTCCCTACTTTGGAGTAACGAAGGTTGGTTGTTTGACTGTAACACCGCTCCATCTTTTGCTTTTGAGCTTCCATTCTGACATGTGCCAGGTCCCTGCGTTCCTCGAGCAGTTCTAAGTTGATTAGCATTGCCTCGCTATTTGATTCTTCATTTGCTTGGGAATACCTTAAAGTGGGCTCCCCCATTTCCACCGGTATCAAAGCTTCTGCGCCATAAACGAAGTAAAATAGAGTTTCTCCTGTGCTTGATTTGACAATTATTCGGTAGGCCCAGAGTACCCCTGCCAATTCCTCGGGCCAACGGCCTTTTGCTGCTTCCAGCCTTTTCTTCAAATTTTGCACGATTTTTTTTATTTGTTGACTCTGCTTGTCCGTTTGCGCTTGGATGGTACGGTGATGAGGTAATCCTTTTTATCTTCAAACCTTCAAGGAATTTTGTGACTTTTGCGCTGACAAACTGTGGCCTGTTGTCGCATGCAATTTCCTTAGGTATTCTAAACCTGCATATTATATTCTCCCACAGGAAGTTGACCACTTTGCGTTCCCCGATCTTTTGGTAAGGGCCTGCTTCCACCCATTTGGAAAAATGGTCAGTCAAAATTAAAAAAATTCTTACCTTTCCTGGAGCTGGTGGTAAAGGTCCGACGATATCTATCCCCCATTTCATGAATGACCACGAGGACAGCATTGAATATAATGGCTCTGCTGGTTGATGTACCAGAGGTGCATGGCGTTGGCACTTATCACATTTTCGTATAGAGTCTTTGGCATCTAGATATATACGGGGCTAATAATATCTCGCCTGGACTAATTTCAGCACCAAAGAATCTACACCCGAGTGATTGCCACATATTCCTTCATGGATTTATTTCATGACGTAGCTGGCTTCAGACGCTCCTAAGCATCGGGCCAGCGGTCCTTGGAATGATATGCTTTATAACTTCCCTTTCTCGAAGTTGTATCGCGCGACTTTGGTATGCAGCGCTCTTGATGCCTTGAGTTCTTTGGGTGGTTTACCGTGTTTGAGATAATTGATTATCTCAGTCCCAGACCAGTTTGGTCAAATTTACCTCATAGTAACCTTTCGTGTCCAAGTCTGAGTTCATCAGTGAACTATTGCCCCCGTTTCTGGTCCCTGAATTTCTGTTGATGAGCCCTGATTTGCTAACGCATCTGCTTCTGCATTTTCTTCCCTTGGGATGTGGGTTATTGACCACTCCTGGAATCGTGACAACAAGGTCTGAACCTTAACCACGTACTATTGCATTCGCTCATCTTTGATATCAAAAATTCCATAGACCTAATTTACCACCAGTTGTGATTCACATTTGATGTTGATTTCTTCGGAATCGAGCCCCCGGTCCAATTCGAGCCCTGTAATCAAAGCTTCGCATTTCGCTTCATTGTTAGTTAAAGTAACCGTCCTAACGACTTGCCTTAAGGTTTCCCCAGAAGATGTGACCAAGACTATTGCGAGCCCGGACCCTTTCACATTTGAAGCTCCATCCGTAAATAAGGTCCAGGCTCCCGATGTCGGCTCTGACACCATTATTACCTCTTTGGAGGCCAGGGGAATCAAAGTCAGCCAGGACCTTCGACTTAATTGCAGTCCGTGGCTTATACTCTATATCAACCTCGCTCATTTGGACAGCCCATTTGGCGAATCTACCCGAGAGCTCGGGTTTATGGAGGATATTCCTCAGAGGAAATGTAGTCACCACCGCTATCGGGTGGCACTGGAAGTAGGGCCTTAGCTTTCGGGCGGCTACCACGAGAGCTAAGGCTAGCTTCGCCAGATATGGGTAGCGTGTTTCTGCTCGCGACAAGATTTTGCTAATGTAATACGTAGGGGATTGCGTACCTTTTTCCTCCCAGACTAAAACTGCGCTTATAGCAACTTCAGAGACCGCTGGGTAGAGCATCAATGTTCCCCTTATTTAGCTTTCGAGAGCAAATGAGGGCATGACAAATATTTCTTCATTTCCTTCAAGGCTTGTCTACACTCCGGCGTCCACTCGAAGTTATTCTTCTTTTTGAGTAATGCGAAGAAGCGGTGACACTTTCCTGATGATCAGGAAATGAATCTATTCAAAGCCTCCAATCTGCATGTGAGTCTCTGTACTTCTTTTACGTTGAGTAGTTGTTCCGGGATATCCTCTATGGCCTTGATTTTGTTGGGACTCACCTCGATTCCTCTTTATGAGACTAGGAATCCTAAGAATTTACCTAAACTGACCCTGAGCGCACACTTTTTGGGGTTAAACTTCATATTATGCTCCCTCAGTGTGTCAGACATTTCTTACAGGTGTCTCAGGTGGCTACCTGCATCCATATATTTAACGAGCATATCATCTATATATACTTCCATAGTTTTCCCTATTTTTTTTTCAACCATCTTATTTACGAGTCGTTGATAAGTGGCTTTGGCATTTTTTAGTCCGAAAGGCATTACGTTGTAACAATAAGTACCAAAATTTGTTATAAATGAAGTCTTTTCCCGGTCTTCCGGGTTCATCTTGATTTGATTGTACCCGGAATAAGCATCGAGGAAACTCACTAACTCGTGCCCGGTCATAGCATCGATCATTTGATCGATATTTGGAAATGGTAACGAGTCCTTCGGGCATGCCTTATTAAGATCTTTATAATCTATGCACATGCGAAATTTATTGTTCTTCTTAGGAACTACTACCACATTAGCTAGCCAGTCAGGATATCTTACCTCTCGGATTGAACCAATTTTAAGTAGACGGGTTACCTCTTCTCTCACAAATTTATTCCTTGCTTCGGCAATAAGGCTCTTCTTTTGCCTTACTGGAGGTATGCTTGGGTCCAAGCTTAACTTGTGTATGGATACTTCTATTGGGATCCCTGTCATATCCCCGTGTGACCATGTGAAACAATCAGCATTAATTTTAAGGAATTCAATAAAATCTGACTTGAGCTCCGGGTGTAGTCATGTTCCCAAATGGAATTTCGTTTCTGAGAATTTCTCAAATAGTGCAACCTGCTCTAGTTCTTCTGCAATGGATTTCGTTGCGTCTGTTTTTTCTGGTACTTGAAAATAACTTGGTATATGATACTGCTCCGACTTTCCTTCCCCTGGGGAGATTTCCTCTAATTCGGGGTTGGAAGCCGGTTTTGATAACTACTATGCCGCATGTTCCTTTCCCTTTCTATGAGAGACTGAGATTGCATTCATCGCTCTCGCTGCCGGTTGATCACCTATTATCCGCTTGATTCCCTCGTGTGTTAGGAGTTTCAGCAATTGGTGGTACGTTGAAGGCACAAATTTCATTTCGTGTAGCCATGGTGTTCCCAGGATGATATTATAGCCCATGTCCCCATCTACTACTTCTAAGAGAGTTGTCTTTGTTATGCCATCGGCATCCGTGAGCAGTAAAATTTCCCCTCGGGTTGTCACATTTGCAAGGTTGAATCCGGCAAGGAGCTTTGTTATCGGGATGATGTTCCCGCTAAGTTTAGCTTGATCTAGAACTCTCCATTGTATGAAATTGGCAGAACTTCCAGGTGTCACGCCCCAAACCTGAATAGGCGTGGCCGGCACCCGGTGCCTTACTCGGCCCGAGCATACCACTCTGTAACTGTGAACTCTGGAGGGTAACCCTCAACTTAGGCCGATGAGGCCATATTTTGAATCATCTAAAAATAATGTCTACAACCAGCAATAACAAATTAAACATCTACATAGGGCTGGTAAAGCCACAATACTGATATAAAAATATACAGGACTCGTTTACAAGCCTCTATGAATAACTGAAGTGTATCATGGTCGGGACAAGGCCTCGACCTACTCATCAAACCTGTATATATAAAATGGACTCCAAGGTATCGACCTGGTAACTCCGAGGAAATGGAGCTTACCAACCAAGCTGATGTTTGACTTTGTCTACTAGGAAGGTCTATCTAGTTGTCTATCAGTACCTGCAGGCATGAAATACAGCATCCCCAGCAAAAGGGACAACAGTACGAAATAATGTACCGAGTATGTAAGGAAACAAGATAACTAAAATTTGAAACTGAATTGATAATATAATAACTGAAAGTACCTGGGAGTTAAATATAGTTTGAAGATATGCTTACCTGCTGATACTGACTCATCTCCCTCAATATAGTAAGTAAAGTAGTTGTCCAACCCTATAAGGCTCGGTATGTGTAACCGCTCTGCCATAGTAGGCTCGCTCATAGGTGCCCGACCATACTAGACTTTGTATCTCGTCCATTCTGGGCTCGATCATAGGCGCTCGGCCACAGTAGGCTCGATATATAACTTACCATCTGACCAGAGGTTGCCCAATAGGGGCCTGCTCATCGATTATAGCTCGATGGTGGTGAAAATACTGTAATATATATATATATATATATATATATATATATATATATATATATATATATATAGAGAGAGAGAGAGAGAGAGAGAGACCCTCTTCTCTCTTGACTGGAAGAAAACAATACTTAAACTAAATATAAAGTCCTAATAAGGGAGAACATTGTCCCCGGTCCTGATGATGCGTGGCATTCAGTGTTGCCTTATCAGATTTTCATTTTCGGTTGACGTGGCATTCAGTGTTGCCTTATAATTGTATCATTACCCCCCCCCCCCCCCCCGGTGTTCTAATTGCGAAGAATGTGTGTTGGAACACTTGAAGTTTTGTATCTGCGAAGGTTGCACCAATGAACTGCTACATAACCCTTCGCTCGGTAACATATTTTGCTTTCCCCTTAGGAATTCATGCTGTCGAGCGAAATAGTACCTGAAAATCCTCTAGTGCTTTGTGCTCGAGAACAATAGTGTAACATTTGTTCGGTAGCAAATTTAACTTTCCGGTGGGAATTTGCTAACAAAGCAAAGATTATCTTATCGCCCCCGAATGAAAAACTTGTCATCAAAAGGTCTTATTACTGTTATTTTTGTAGTATGCTCGTGGTCACTGCCTCGTTAAAAAATATTGTCATTGTTTGTCAGCAGTAATATTCTTTTAGGTGAGTCATGTTCTTGTTGCTTGGCAACTTGCCTCCGTTGTGGTTTTCTAACTCGTATGACCATTTACTAGTGATAGCTGAAACCCGGTAAGGGCCTTCCCATGTAGAGGCTAACTTGTCGGCGTTGAGTTCTCAGGTGTTTTGGGTCACCTTCCTCAAGACCAAGTTCCCTACTTTGGAGTAACGAAGGTTGGTTGTTTGACTGTAACACCGCTCCATCTTTTGCTTTTGAGCTTCCATTCTGACATGTGCCAGGTCCCTGCGTTCCTCGAGCAGTTCTAAGTTGATTAGCATTGCCTCGCTATTTGATTCTTCATTTGCTTGGGAATACCTTAAAGTGGGCTCCCCCATTTCCACCGGTATCAAAGCTTCTGCGCCATAAACGAAGTAAAATAGAGTTTCTCCTGTGCTTGATTTGACAATTATTCGGTAGGCCCAGAGTACCCCTGCCAATTCCTCGGGCCAACGGCCTTTTGCTGCTTCCAGCCTTTTCTTCAAATTTTGCACGATTTTTTTTATTTGTTGACTCTGCTTGTCCGTTTGCGCTTGGATGGTACGGTGATGAGGTAATCCTTTTTATCTTCAAACCTTCAAGGAATTTTGTGACTTTTGCGCTGACAAACTGTGGCCTGTTGTCGCATGCAATTTCCTTAGGTATTCTAAACCTGCATATTATATTCTCCCACAGGAAGTTGACCACTTTGCGTTCCCCGATCTTTTGGTAAGGGCCTGCTTCCACCCATTTGGAAAAATGGTCAGTCAAAATTAAAAAAATTCTTACCTTTCCTGGAGCTGGTGGTAAAGGTCCGACGATATCTATCCCCCATTTCATGAATGACCACGAGGACAGCATTGAATATAATGGCTCTGCTGGTTGATGTACCAGAGGTGCATGGCGTTGGCACTTATCACATTTTCGTATAGAGTCTTTGGCATCTAGATATATACGGGGCTAATAATATCTCGCCTGGACTAATTTCAGCACCAAAGAATCTACACCCGAGTGATTGCCACATATTCCTTCATGGATTTATTTCATGACGTAGCTGGCTTCAGACGCTCCTAAGCATCGGGCCAGCGGTCCTTGGAATGATATGCTTTATAACTTCCCTTTCTCGAAGTTGTATCGCGCGACTTTGGTATGCAGCGCTCTTGATGCCTTGAGTTCTTTGGGTGGTTTACCGTGTTTGAGATAATTGATTATCTCAGTCCCAGACCAGTTTGGTCAAATTTACCTCATAGTAACCTTTCGTGTCCAAGTCTGAGTTCATCAGTGAACTATTGCCCCCGTTTCTGGTCCCTGAATTTCTGTTGATGAGCCCTGATTTGCTAACGCATCTGCTTCTGCATTTTCTTCCCTTGGGATGTGGGTTATTGACCACTCCTGGAATCGTGACAACAAGGTCTGAACCTTAACCACGTACTATTGCATTCGCTCATCTTTGATATCAAAAATTCCATAGACCTAATTTACCACCAGTTGTGATTCACATTTGATGTTGATTTCTTCGGAATCGAGCCCCCGGTCCAATTCGAGCCCTGTAATCAAAGCTTCGCATTTCGCTTCATTGTTAGTTAAAGTAACCGTCCTAACGACTTGCCTTAAGGTTTCCCCAGAAGATGTGACCAAGACTATTGCGAGCCCGGACCCTTTCACATTTGAAGCTCCATCCGTAAATAAGGTCCAGGCTCCCGATGTCGGCTCTGACACCATTATTACCTCTTTGGAGGCCAGGGGAATCAAAGTCAGCCAGGACCTTCGACTTAATTGCAGTCCGTGGCTTATACTCTATATCAACCTCGCTCATTTGGACAGCCCATTTGGCGAATCTACCCGAGAGCTCGGGTTTATGGAGGATATTCCTCAGAGGAAATGTAGTCACCACCGCTATCGGGTGGCACTGGAAGTAGGGCCTTAGCTTTCGGGCGGCTACCACGAGAGCTAAGGCTAGCTTCGCCAGATATGGGTAGCGTGTTTCTGCTCGCGACAAGATTTTGCTAATGTAATACGTAGGGGATTGCGTACCTTTTTCCTCCCAGACTAAAACTGCGCTTATAGCAACTTCAGAGACCGCTGGGTAGAGCATCAATGTTCCCCTTATTTAGCTTTCGAGAGCAAATGAGGGCATGACAAATATTTCTTCATTTCCTTCAAGGCTTGTCTACACTCCGGCGTCCACTCGAAGTTATTCTTCTTTTTGAGTAATGCGAAGAAGCGGTGACACTTTCCTGATGATCAGGAAATGAATCTATTCAAAGCCTCCAATCTGCATGTGAGTCTCTGTACTTCTTTTACGTTGAGTAGTTGTTCCGGGATATCCTCTATGGCCTTGATTTTGTTGGGACTCACCTCGATTCCTCTTTATGAGACTAGGAATCCTAAGAATTTACCTAAACTGACCCTGAGCGCACACTTTTTGGGGTTAAACTTCATATTATGCTCCCTCAGTGTGTCAGACATTTCTTACAGGTGTCTCAGGTGGCTACCTGCATCCATATATTTAACGAGCATATCATCTATATATACTTCCATAGTTTTCCCTATTTTTTTTTCAACCATCTTATTTACGAGTCGTTGATAAGTGGCTTTGGCATTTTTTAGTCCGAAAGGCATTACGTTGTAACAATAAGTACCAAAATTTGTTATAAATGAAGTCTTTTCCCGGTCTTCCGGGTTCATCTTGATTTGATTGTACCCGGAATAAGCATCGAGGAAACTCACTAACTCGTGCCCGGTCATAGCATCGATCATTTGATCGATATTTGGAAATGGTAACGAGTCCTTCGGGCATGCCTTATTAAGATCTTTATAATCTATGCACATGCGAAATTTATTGTTCTTCTTAGGAACTACTACCACATTAGCTAGCCAGTCAGGATATCTTACCTCTCGGATTGAACCAATTTTAAGTAGACGGGTTACCTCTTCTCTCACAAATTTATTCCTTGCTTCGGCAATAAGGCTCTTCTTTTGCCTTACTGGAGGTATGCTTGGGTCCAAGCTTAACTTGTGTATGGATACTTCTATTGGGATCCCTGTCATATCCCCGTGTGACCATGTGAAACAATCAGCATTAATTTTAAGGAATTCAATAAAATCTGACTTGAGCTCCGGGTGTAGTCATGTTCCCAAATGGAATTTCGTTTCTGAGAATTTCTCAAATAGTGCAACCTGCTCTAGTTCTTCTGCAATGGATTTCGTTGCGTCTGTTTTTTCTGGTACTTGAAAATAACTTGGTATATGATACTGCTCCGACTTTCCTTCCCCTGGGGAGATTTCCTCTAATTCGGGGTTGGAAGCCGGTTTTGATAACTACTATGCCGCATGTTCCTTTCCCTTTCTATGAGAGACTGAGATTGCATTCATCGCTCTCGCTGCCGGTTGATCACCTATTATCCGCTTGATTCCCTCGTGTGTTAGGAGTTTCAGCAATTGGTGGTACGTTGAAGGCACAAATTTCATTTCGTGTAGCCATGGTGTTCCCAGGATGATATTATAGCCCATGTCCCCATCTACTACTTCTAAGAGAGTTGTCTTTGTTATGCCATCGGCATCCGTGAGCAGTAAAATTTCCCCTCGGGTTGTCACATTTGCAAGGTTGAATCCGGCAAGGAGCTTTGTTATCGGGATGATGTTCCCGCTAAGTTTAGCTTGATCTAGAACTCTCCATTGTATGAAATTGGCAGAACTTCCAGGTGTCACGCCCCAAACCTGAATAGGCGTGGCCGGCACCCGGTGCCTTACTCGGCCCGAGCATACCACTCTGTAACTGTGAACTCTGGAGGGTAACCCTCAACTTAGGCCGATGAGGCCATATTTTGAATCATCTAAAAATAATGTCTACAACCAGCAATAACAAATTAAACATCTACATAGGGCTGGTAAAGCCACAATACTGATATAAAAATATACAGGACTCGTTTACAAGCCTCTATGAATAACTGAAGTGTATCATGGTCGGGACAAGGCCTCGACCTACTCATCAAACCTGTATATATAAAATGGACTCCAAGGTATCGACCTGGTAACTCCGAGGAAATGGAGCTTACCAACCAAGCTGATGTTTGACTTTGTCTACTAGGAAGGTCTATCTAGTTGTCTATCAGTACCTGCAGGCATGAAATACAGCATCCCCAGCAAAAGGGACAACAGTACGAAATAATGTACCGAGTATGTAAGGAAACAAGATAACTAAAATTTGAAACTGAATTGATAATATAATAACTGAAAGTACCTGGGAGTTAAATATAGTTTGAAGATATGCTTACCTGCTGATACTGACTCATCTCCCTCAATATAGTAAGTAAAGTAGTTGTCCAACCCTATAAGGCTCGGTATGTGTAACCGCTCTGCCATAGTAGGCTCGCTCATAGGTGCCCGACCATACTAGACTTTGTATCTCGTCCATTCTGGGCTCGATCATAGGCGCTCGGCCACAGTAGGCTCGATATATAACTTACCATCTGACCAGAGGTTGCCCAATAGGGGCCTGCTCATCGATTATAGCTCGATGGTGGTGAAAATACTGTAATATATATATATATATATATATATATATATATATATATATATATATATATATATATATATATATAGAGAGAGAGAGAGAGAGAGAGACCCTCTTCTCTCTTGACTGGAAGAAAACAATACTTAAACTAAATATAAAGTCCTAATAAGGGAGAACATTGTAACTTATGAGACTAGGATAATGTGAATAAATTCATGAATACGAACTTCTCTTTATGTCTCGTTGTCAAACATATGTAGTTACGTGATCATGCCAAAATGAAGGAAAGGTTTAGCCTTAACATACCTTATCACAATATTTTCAATCACCAAGTTGAACTCGCCTATTCTCACCTTAATCTACAATAACGATAATAATACTATCATTAAGTTACGAAAGGTACAACTATCGCACAGCGAACGATAAGCTTATTTTGTGTTAAAACGGGCAGCATCTCCCCTATAATCCTTACTTCCTCCAAATTCAAGATAATACCAACAACACAAGAACGCAACAATAACAACCTATATACATTATTTTCCAACCTTATATACACCACAAAATATTACAAAATAGCCCAACATATCCCCAATCTCTTCATACACAAAACGACCACCGTAGTAGTGTCAAACAGCCCGAAATTATTACGACGAATGACCAGCCCACCACCCTGCATTTATGTAGTGTTTCTATACACAAACGTACTCCTCCAAAACTCCACAAAATAGTAGTAAAACACGCAGTCCAACAGCAACACAAAACAGTCCACAAAATAATCCGCTACAAGTGAATAACTCGAACTCACGGCTTTCGGTCACCGTCCCGCGAGTTCTTACAAATATAGAACGACTTACTATGCATATACAGTAGAATAAAATGGATTAAAGATAGCAGTAAACTTACCTTATTTGTTGGATAACTCGGCTCCTATCTTGGTTCTTCAAACTCTAGGCTTTACCTCTAATTAGAACTTGAAAGGGAGAGAAAATCAATTAGGGTTTGTGGGCAATTTTTGGGACGATTTTTACAAAGATTATATCGGGTTATTTTGCCCTATTATAAGTCTAATATATGAAGGGGATGGTCTTTTAAAAATACCTCTTTGGACGACCCGAACTGGCCCATTTTTTGACGACCCGAACTGACCCATTTTTTAGATTGTCATTTAAGCATGTAGGTGACAGTCTGCGCAGTCTCGCAAAACTGCACATATCTCTCTACTACAATATCGTATTGACAAACGATTGAATGAGTAAGAAAATAGACTCATAGATCTTTAATTTGATGGGTGGAACACCCCATTACTCTAAGTATATTGGGATACAATCGCAGTTACATTTGACCTATAGTTTCAGTAAAACTTATGAACGTAACTTATGATGACTTTCATTGACTTTTGTTCCACCACTTGCTTGACTTAAAAACATAACACACGATTATCATACGACTAACTTAACTCATATCATAACCTCTTTATCATGTTAAACACCCTGGTCTCACCCCAATAGTACATGCTATAACATTCCCAACTTGTCAACTTTCGACGAAACATTATTTTCTTCAATTCCTTTAGCTTCTGAACCTCCCAACACTTTTTGTACTTATTGTTCATGATATTCAATATTTGTAACCTCCGAGGTAATATGATTAACTTACTTTATATACTTTCAAAAAGGATCTCATTTTCAAACTTACATCAATTGACATACGACGTACTTTCACTTTCAAAAATATGGGGTGTAACTTCATTTCCCCCTTTGGAACATTCGTCCTCGAATGTTGACTGATGTGCTTATCAGTCTCATAACCTATAGCTCTTGTGAATACTTTAATATTGTCCTTGCCATCTAGGCAATTTTTTTGTGAATAAATTCAAAGACCAGGGCATTTCCCTTATTGGCCTCTTCTCACATCACGACTTGTGATCAGAATTCTTCCAATCTCGTAACTTTGACTACCTTCTGTGATGCAGACTATGTGAATCTGTCCTTTTATGCGCGAATCTTCTCTCTTTTTTTCTCCATCCTTTTGCCAATCTCTTAGCCTCACTTTGTGAACATATACAGAACTATGCCAAGATGTCCCTCGGGGCATATATAGGTGTGTTGAAGTTCTTTGCTTGGTACTTTTTCGAATGTACCACTATTGCTATATTTTATTTCCTAGCCTTGGTTATCTCTCCTTATGGCTTTAGTGCATCTAGGTAGGTCGTATTGTACTATAACACTTACTTCGGCTTATTATTACCGAGGTGTGCTACACAACTCTAGGTTACCCACTACTTATCCCATATGTATAAATCTAAGTCCTTTAATGCTTCCGTATTACTGTTCATCTAAAGAATGGCATTATAACCTCCTCTTATGCATTGTCACTAGGTCTCACGTCTCATCAAGGAACATCTGAAGTGATTTGCCTGATCCTCCTAGGGATGATACTATACTTCAATAACCGTATTTCATAGCATCCCAACGTGATTCATCATATGGGTTCTAATCCCGCGCTACTCATGAAATCCTTTTTTCTCAAAATTGTTACTCAATCAAAGGCCTAAACATCATCCTCTTATCTATCACTATTACACCCTTATTCTACTACCAGGGAAGCATTTCATCTCTTCTAATTGCTCCTAGTCTTAGACTTATCCGAGTCAATTCAAGCTATACTGAGCTTTCTATAACTTACGAAAACCATCAACTCTCTTATTTTGATAGGCTTAATCCCGAGGCCTTACCTATTCTTGTCACCTTCTCACTCATCTTTTCTTATCCTTACTCCCATCTACCTAAAACCTTGTCACTCTACCATACTTTAGCTTGCGACCTACACATATCTATTTATACTACTCGCAACCTTCCTTTAACTTGCTAGCACCATATATTTCCTTTCGTGCCTTCTCAGTTGCCTTTAAACATAAGCAATTACTTTTCCTGATCGTTCTACCACTTGTTTCATGAATACATGGCTTATCTCATTGCCCATAATTTCTGGAATTTACTGTAACTCATATGATCTCAAATATCATCTTTTGATTTTTTTTTCTTCCCGTTCATTAGCCATGATAGGTGCCACTTTCTTATGGAGTACATACAATGTTGTAGTGAGACTATTGTTACAAGACCATTTCTTCTTCATGTCACTATGCTTAGGTGGAAGCCTTCTTTCTTATTTCCCCACCTGGTCTTTCTTTTGTAGTACTTAAGGAGACATTCTGACTCTTTTAAAGTTACGAGCTTGTTATATTGTATACTTAAAGGAATTCTCGATGTTCCTACTCGCCTACAAATATCCTTAGTTGTATACCTCTGTTCCCTTGTGCTCGTAGGGTTACTTTTGAACTCAAATTTTGATTGTCTCCTTAGTGGCACTCTCTCTTATTTTCGTAACACTTATACGGTACCTTTAATTACTCCAATTGCTATCTGAACATTTCTCAAGGGTTATGACGTCATATATATGAGACTGAATTCACTATGTTCGAGTTCACTACGTCTATCTTGCATGATCTATTTATTTATTTATCCCTGACCTCTTGTCTAACCATAACTAGGCTCTTCCAAAATCAACTACAGACTACTCGTTGGTCCATTCTCATATCTATATTCTGCGTAACCCCTCTTGGGTTATGTCCTTTGTCTTAACTTACCTCTAGCATTGGCTCCTTATGTATTAAGTGTTTCTCACATTTATTTATCAATAACATAGAGTGCGGAACCCTTACTGGTTCTCCCCAGCGTCATGATTGCATAATGTTTTGGAGTCATATCATATCTATAGGATCTGAATAAATGCAATCTCATTCCTTTCACCTCATCATCTTTAGCATCTTTTCACATTTTCACTGACATCTTACTCATCTTGCGGTAACCCTTATGTACCAAGGATCACTGAATTTTACGCACGAGGGTGACACCTAGTGTAACTGGCACACTTAGTCCCTTAAGCTTAACTCTGCTCACAGTGCTTGCTTTAGGAAGCGTCTTCCTGAATGACCTTTAAATGTTATTCTTCTGTTGTCCATTCTATTATCGCCGGAATGCGATCGCTGAAATTCTCACGATGTCGACTATTATCAAATCTTTCAGTCCCTAATTCATGTTTAATTTTTCTTGTTTACCAGCCCATACTGATTTCTATTACTCTGGGGTCTAACGTTTCCTTCTGGTAATCACGTTCGAGTCACCAACTCATTTCTCGAAATGGGAATAATACTTTATGCCTTATACTATTTTATTGCCTCAAGGCCTGTAACCTCTTGTCTTTTCCTTCACTTGACTATACACTCTATCATCCTGTCATACTTTGATTTACTATTATCACTCATTAATCACATCTTACTCATAATGCTTCATATACTCTCCTCTTATTCTCCTGCAAATATTTTTGTCTATCACTCTATTCTGAAAACTTCAACAAAACGTTCTTTCACTTATAGATTCCCTTGCTTCATCTCACTGGCTCTTCGGGATGCCTAACATTCTCTCTCTCTCTTTATTTTCTATAGACGAGAGTCATACTAAGGTAAATATTTATCCCTTCTAGGATTTCACTGCCTATCTTCTAAAATTTATGAACATTCCGGTATTCATATCTGACTATACAATTCTAGAGTGCACCATTTGGATGTCTCGCAAGGAGAACTATTACCATATTTTGCACTCTCCTTCAGAAATGTTAGCTAATGATAACAATCCATCCGCAATTTTGTGTTACTCTAACCCCAACTGGATCCTGATATCCCATCCTTCTCTTAAACTATATCTATTAGCTCCCATAGGGCATAATTGAGATAGGTGTGGTCAATTGTATATATATTTGTTACTATTGAAAGTAACTCAGAATGCTTATATTTATCTTCCTGAATTGTAAATACTGATAATCTTCACTAATTGGGTACCTTGTATCCTTCTTCACCTTGATTCTTTTACGTGTTGAAACTTGTAACTACCTTCTAATTCTCTTATTTCTTTTTACCATATGGGTGGATATATATTCTTGTCTTAGGGCACTTTATCAAGGAGCTTACACGTCTTAATACACACATGATCTGTTGAAGACCATACATTTACTCATCATATCCGACTCAACTCTTCCACAACCACATCCAATCTCTTACCTACTGTCTTTCTGGATGTATGCATCGTTGTATTATGAATAAAATAAAAGTTAGGAGTTTAAATCTTACAAGTAAGCTCGACCACACGATCTAGAGTAATAAGAAAGAGTGAAAGTCCTAAATACCTTGTAGCCTCCTACTTATAAGTGTGGTGCACAACACATCCATAAACAAGACTCTACTAGACACGGCTTGTAGACTCCCTAGGATAGAACTGCTCTGATACCAACTTTGTCACGCCCCAAACCTAAAGAGGCGTGGCCGGAATCCGGTGCCATACTCTGCCCGAGCGTACCACTCTGTAGCTATGAACTTTGGAGGGTAACCCTCAACTTAGGCTGATGAGGCCATATTCTGAATCATCTAAAAATAACGTCTACAACCAGCAATAACAACTTAAACATCTACATAGGGCTGGTAAAGCCACAATACTGATTTAAACAATATACAGGACTCGTCTACAAGCCTCTAGGAATAACTGACTTGTATCATGGTCGGGAGAGGGTCTCGACCTACTCATCAAACTTGTATATATAAAATGGACTCTAAGGTATCGACCTGGTTAACTCCGAGGAAGTGGAGATTACCAACCAAGTTGATGTTTGATTTTGTCTACTAGGAGGGTCTATCCAAGTGTCTATTAGTACCTGCAAGCATGAAATGCAGCGTCCCCGACAAAAGGGATGTCAGTACAAAATAATGTACCGAGTATGTAAGGCAACAAGATAACTAAAATCTGAAACTGAACTGATAATATAATAACTGAAAGTACCTGAAAGTCAAATATAGTGTACTAATATGCTTACCTGCTGATACTGACACAAATCTCTCAATATAGTACGTAAAATAGTTGTCCGACCCTATAAGGCTCGGTATGTGTAACTGCTCTGCCATAGTAGGCTCGCTCATAGGCGCTCAGCCATACTAGGCTTTGTATCTCGTCCATTCTGGGCTCGATCATAGGCGCTCGGCCACAGTAAGCTCGATATATAACTTACCATCTGTTCAGAGGTTGCCCAATAGGGGCCTGCCCATCGATTATAGCTCGATGGTGGTGAAAATACTGTAATATTGTATATATATATATATATATATATATATATAGAGAGAGAGAGAGAGACCCTCTTCTCTCTTGACTGGAAGAAAACAATACTTAAACTAAATATAAAGTCCTAATAAGGGAGAACATTGTAACTTATGAGACTAGGATAATGTGAATAAATTCATGAATACGAACTTCTCTTTATGTCTCGTTGTCAAACATATGTAGTTACGTGATCATGCCAAAATGAAGGAAAGGTTTAGCCTTAACATACCTTATCACAATCTTTTCAATCACCAAGTTGAACTCGCCTCTTCGCACCTTAATCTACAACAACGATAATAATACTATCATTAAGTTACGAAAGGTACAACTATCGCACAACGAACGACAAGCTTATTTTGTATTAAAACGGGCAGCATCTCCCCTATAATCCTTACTTCCTCCAAATTCAAGATAACACCAACAACACAAGAACGCAACAATAACAACTTATATACATTATTTTCTAACCTTATATACACCACAAAATACTACAAAATAGCCCAACATACCCCAATCTCTTCATACACCAAACGGCCATTGTAGTAGTGTCAAACAACCCGAATATGTTACGACAAGCGACCAGCCCACCACCCTACATTTATGTGGTGTTTCTCCACACACTTCCTCCTCCAAAACTCCACAAAACAGTAGTAAAACACGCAGCCCAACAGCAACACAAAACAGTCCACAAAACAGTCTACTACAAGTGAATAACTGGAACTCACGACTTTCGATCACCGTCCCGTGAGTTATTACAAATATAGAACGACTTACTATGCATCTACAGTAGAATAAAATGGATGAAAGAGAAAAGTAAACTTACCTTATTTGTTGGATACCTCATCTCCTATCTTGGTTCTTCAAACTCTAGGCTTTACCTCCAATTAGAACTTGAAAGGGAGAGAAAATCAATTGGGGTTTGTTGGTAATTTTTGGGAGGATGTTTGCAAAGATTATGTCTGGTTATTTTGCCCTATTATAAGTCTAATATATGAAGGGGGTAGGCTTTTTAAAAGGCCTCTTTGGATGACCCGAACTAGCCCATTTTTGGACGACCCGAACTGGCCCATTTTTGGATTGTCATTTAAGCATGTAGGTGACAGTCTGCGCAGTCTCGCAAAAATGCCCATATCTCTCTACTATGATATCGTATTGACAAACGGTTTAATGAGTTAGAAAATAGACTCATAGATCTTTAATTTTATGGGTGTAACACCCCATTAGTCTAAGTATATTGGGAGACAATCGCAGTTATATTTGACCCAAAGTTTCAGTAAAACTTATGAACGTAACTTGTGATGACTTTCATCGACTTTTGTTCCACCACTCGCTTGACTTCAAAAAATAACACACGACTATCATACGACTAACCTAACTCATATCATAACCTCCTTATCATGTTAAACACCATAGTCTCACCCCAAAAGTACATGCTATAACATTCCCAACTTGTCAACTTTCGACTAAACATTATTTTCCTCAATTCCTTTAGCTTCTGAACCTTCCAACCCCATTTGTACTTGTTGTTCATGATCTTCAATATTTGTAACCTCTGAGGTAATATGATTAACTTACTTTATATACTTTCAAAGAGGATCTTATTTTCAAACTTACATCAATTAACTTACGACGTACTTTCACGTACAAAAATATGGGGTGTAACACATGGATCCACTAAAACGCATTTAATTTTAAAATTTAACACATTTAAAGAAATTACCAGTGTGTCATTGTGTGGTAGTAGTAATCCGTCCGCTTATTCATCTGTGAATGTGATATCATCCTCCCGGAATCTCTTATTATAGGTTGTCGATACTTTACTCTTCTTTGCGGCCAAGAAAGTGACCTCATTTATCTGGTCTCCTCCGAAGATCATGTTGATCATTTGACGTGGTGGTTCTTCTCCTGCCTTCAAGGTTTGCACGTCGCCCCTATCCCGACTATAATTATTTTTGGCTCGGTCATTCAATAGTTCTCTAAGGTGACCGTTCTTCAACAACATTGTCACTTCTTCCTGGAGGTGCCGGCAGTCCCCGGTCCGATGTTTGTTGGTGCCGTGGTATTCACACCATAGATTTGGGTCCCTATGGCTAGGATCGGACCTCATAGGTCTCGAGAATCGCGCCTCTTTGATATCTCTTATGGTTGATATTAACTCCACCACACTGACGTTGAAATTATACTCTGATATCTTTGGATAAGAAGAACCTCGTAGTCCTGAGATTTCTCTATCCTGCAACGATCTGTTGTTCTGCCCACGATCGGTCCTCTTGTCAACGGTGATGTTGTCCGATGTCCAGAAGCTCCTGTCACAACCTTTCATCCGTTCGTAGGGCAGAAACCGACCCTTCGAAAATTGTCTATGTGAGTGGACATCGTCCTTTATTTTTTCTTTGTTTTTCTCCCGTCCCTTTGATAATGACAGGAAGTCAACCTGATCGCCTTCGATCCTTATGTTTGACTCGTACCGGCTGTGGACATCCGCCCAAGTTGTTGCTTGAAACTCAAGCAAACTTTCCTTCAACTTCTGGGAAGCTTCTGTACTCGTCGGGTTCAAACCCTTAGTGAACCCTTCAGCTACCCATTCATCCGGGATGGCCGGTAACAACATCCTTTCCTTCTGGAACCGGCTAACGAACCTTCATAATAGCTCAGATTCTCCCTGTACGATCCTGAATATATCGGCTTTTCTAGCGCTGGCATGGGCCTTGATGAACGAATATGCGGGCATTTCGAAAGAATCTATGGAATGCTCGGGCAATAATGAGTACCATGTTAAGGCTCCCCCCGTAAGAGTCTCACCAAATTTCCTTAATAACACAGGCTTAATTTCGTGAAGAGACAAATCATTTCCTTTCACCGCCATTGTGTAGGTGGTGATGTGTTCATGTGGATCTGAGGTCCCGTCGTATTTTGGTACTTCAGGCATTCTAAACCACTTCGGGATTAATTTTTGGGCCGCACTCGGTTTGTACGGTAATTGTATGTACTTCTTCGAGCTCGGGCCTCTCAATACTGGGGTGCTCTCGGAATTTGGTCCATGCGGGCGTTTACTTCATTCATGAACCGCAAGAGTTCCTCCTTGAACAGATCGTTATCGCTGTTGAGTCTAGATCTGCTGCCCCCAACCCCGTCGGAGCCAACTTCGCCCCTAGGAGTGTCGTTGTCGACTCTCTGCGTTGTTTGATTTGTAGGAACAACATGAGGAAATGGATCTCTCCTATTTGCATTATTTGAAGTGCCCGATAGCACCTATTTTAACTCCGTCATAATCTGATCTTGCCGCGTGAGGTGGCCTAAGATGATTGTCTATTGCTCTTGCAGGATCCTCACCGTGTCTGCTACGTTCCCCTGGTCAGCATCATCTGGAGTTGTTTCCTGTACTCGTCTGGTGTACCGCCCGTCGTACACCGGTGTGACATCTTCCTCCTCATTGTGAGTGTCACTGATTGAATCCTCAAAATGAGGGTGTTCCTCTTGAACCTCAGGATTGCGAGTGTTGTTAATGGTATTGATTGCCATTCTTTGTGATTTTGCTAGGACAAGAACGATCAAAGCTTGTGAGTGAAAGAGGTAAGGATCAACTTAACCACACGACTGTCTAGGCCCCACGGTGGGCGCCAAACTGTTTACCCGAAAAATGGTATAGTTAAATTTGTTCGTGATTTCTAGACAGATGAATCAATTTGATCCCAAAAGATAATGAATTAATCAATTTTCTTACAAGATACTTAGCTCAAATATAAACAAAACGATAGACTTGGAGAGCCCTGAAACAGGGTTTCCAAATAGGGTTTCCGGGTACGATGATGATAAGAACAACAAATAAGGGAGAGAAATAGTATTGAGATGTTGTATTAGAATATCGTTTTTGATGCCCAGAAAATCATGTCATACAATGATAGTCGAGCCTATTATTTATAGCTCAGTAGGCATAATGGTCGAGCCCACCACTAATGACAATTATTAAAGTATGATAATGGAAACCTAACGGTAAACATAAGTCCTCAGGTTTCTTTAATGAGTCGTTACTCTTTAATTTTGTGAAATATTCTTCATTAAATGCCATCGGGCGCAACATGTTTAATGCCTTTATGAACTTGCCTTTCTCGGTAATACACGAGGTAGTTGTGCTCAATTTTCCATCCTCCCGGTTTTGATTCTACGTATCTCCTTCTTAGGTGGCCACGTACCGTGATATATTTTACCCAATACAGTGGTGCCTATGGACAATTATTAGTGCTGCAACAAGTTAGAGGAGGCACTTGTGCCAATGAGAGTTAATTGACGTATGGTATAAAGATTAGAGTGCCTACGTGGCTAAGCATTTTTTTCTTTTGTGTTCAGGCAAATATTTTTTTGGTATGACTTCTTTAGTTTTAAATCAAAGTATATAGCTTTTTTGTCACCTTGAAGGGGTTTTGACTCTTTGAAGCAAGCTAACACATATTCCAGATCACCTTAAGATATCAAGAACTTATATATTTTTTTCTTTAATTTTTGTCACTCAAAAATAAATGTTTGATAATATTGATATAATATTTTTAAAAGTTTATATTTATTGATATGGGTACACGCGCAATGCGCGTGCCCAGAGACTAGTAGTATAAATAAGTACGAAAAGAAAAAACAACATTAAAGTTTTTGCATATATTTCTATAGGTGTATAAAATTTAGAATCTTATAAAATTTGGCTTTAGGCCACTAAATGTGTTGAGCCGTCCTTTATTACAAAACCAACTGACACTGATAAAGATGAGAGGAAAAAAATATTAAGATTTAGAAACATGATCTCTAGCAGACTCACAGAGGAACAAAAATAACAAACTTACAATTGTAGTTGCTCAATTCGAGCTTCAAGATCTCGAATTTGCGTTGAATACTCATACTGAACATCTATCAAAAGACGAAATAGCTCAGGGCGATCTTCACTATCAATGCGTTGGACAAAAGCAGAAAATACCGAGTTCTCAAAGCTGGTGAGAACTCGCCTGAAAATTAAAATTAAAATTAAGATTATATCCAAAAATCAAAATCAAAGCAATATTAACATGATATTAAACCTGAAATTTGAATCAAATTCGTCATCACTAAGCCTCCCCTCCCCTGCAAATGGTGGTCTCCAAATACTTGGAGCAGAAGTTGCAACCAGAAGCCATTTGATTTGGCTGTATTTATAGTTTAGGAAAGACCTATTAAGGTTTGGTCCATATTAGTATATGTGAGCACTTAATTTTGTATCATACTCGGGTTTTCTATCATTTTTTAGTATTTAATATTTTGTAGGGATAATGTTTGCGTACAATGTACCCTTTTAGAACCTACTTTGTGAGATTACACTGGGTATGTTATTGTTGAAATAAAAGATTAAAAGAATATAAAGAATATAAAATCTCTCTCTGTATATAAAGTTGGTCATTGAAAAAGTGAGGTGACACCTCTCCTAGGCTAGCATTCTTATTTATCTATTTTCTCAGATTTTCACAATATTTTTCCTTTTTTCCCCTTCTTCTATTTAATAACATGTAAGTATTTAAAGCTAAGGCAGGAAGTTTAAGTTACAGAATTAATTTACATTCACACCTTTTAGAGTGAACGCCTTTTCCCTTAAATTATATCAGTTACACCATTACGAGAATATGATTTCTTCAAATCCTCTCAATAACTCTTCGTCTCTTCCTTCACTCTTCAAGTCATCCAACACCGGTCATATGGACTTCCGATGAGTGATATTGTAACGAACCACGCTGAGCACCTCACAGGAAATAGGCACAGTACACGACCAATACATCCACCAAAATACTTGGAGCACTTCGTGGTCCCCAAGACTTCCAAATCCGTTAGAGAAAGGACAAGAACAGAGGATAAGGCAGAGGAAGGAAACAACTATAAGTAGGAAGAGAGGTCTAACATTAGGCAGAGGATTAAGACTTGTCTTTATATTTCTTTCTTATTAGCTATAGCTCTGGAACCTCCCCCGGTTCTCTTTTTTTCTTTTGATTGTTCATACTTTGGTTAGTTGAGGTTGTAATTTTCCTGAGAGCTTGTACTCAAATCTGTGAATCAATACATGCTCTCGTTAAACCTCCCCTCCAAATGGGTGACCCGCCGATGACACGCCTGAAATCACTGGACGATACCGTCACCCAGGTTAAGGACCAGCTTGTTATTCATTCACAAAACTTTGATACCATCGATGTTACCCTCTCCGACATTCAGATACATTCAGATTCAGCTGCATATTCTAAATTCTGGTAAACAACCACAGCCAGATCCCACAAACTTGAAAAGTCCTAGCCTCGGCATCGCTGCCGGCACTTCTTCCGCCGTGGTTTCACCACCAACTTCTATTGCTCTAATCACTACTCCACCGCCACCCAACAACCAGCCTCCACTTTACTCCCAACAATACAATCAACACTACCAACACTACCCATCAACTCCACAACACTACCATAATTCTGCAGCGGCTCCACCGCTGAATACTCAACAACAATAGTATCATTCACAATACCAACAACCCACTCCTTACAACCAACCACCACAATACCCTTTACACAACCAATATAACCACCAACCTCTCTCGCCTACGCAGTCCTATTTCTATCCTCCTCCGCCATATCCCCTGCACCCTTATGCACCTACCCATACCATGGCTCAACCGATGTTTCAATAAAACTCGTCTAACCCCTTCTGCCATACCAAACCTGCAACAATCGACATACCCAAATTTGATGGCTCACATGCTGAAAGTTGGGTCTTCCAAGCTAACAAGTACTTTGATTACTGGAACATTTTTGAGGAACAACAGCTGAATGTTTATCCCTTCTATCTTGAAGGTGAAGCTCGTGATTGGTATCGATGGATGCACCGGAATCGTCAAATATTCAGTTGGGACCAGTTTACTAAGGTATTTCTAGTTCGTTTTGGCCCCAAATCGCTGGAAGCACCGGAAAGCTTATTAGCCAAGCTTCAAATGACGTCGACGGTGAGAGAGTACCTATCACGGTACGAGACTCTTGCTAATCAAACATATGATGTGGCCCCGCACATGCTCCTCCATCGCTTTACTTCTCGGCTTAGACCCAATATTAAAAGTGAAGTCCTCTCCTTCCGACCCAAGGATTTGCATGAGGCATTAGCCTAGCCTTTTTACAGGAACAAAAACTTTCTAGCCCACACACGACCTCTAAGCCCACTTCTAATTTCCAGCCCAATACCACTCCCTTTAGTTATTCCAATTACTTACCCAAACCCAACACTGGTCTCTTCCCTAACTCTAATCCTTTTTATCCTAAACCACCCACACCAACTGCCACCACCTCCACACAACCTTTAACCACTATACCTACGGCTTCTATCCCGGGTTTTGGTCGTCTTCCCTTCAAGAAATTAACACCAGCAGAGCTCCAATGCAAACGGGATTTAAAACTTTGTTACAATTGTGATAATAAGTATGCCAAAGGTCACCACTGCTCATCCTCTCCTTAGCTATTGCTTCTTGTGTCCGAGGAAGACCACCCCGATGAGCCGTCATCGGACCAACTCCAGGACTCTACAACATCGTCGGAGGCCTCACCATTGGCTACAGACGGTCCTGTTGCCTCCATAAGCTATTTGGCATTATCCGGTGGCCAGGTTCCAACTATGTTACGCTTTATGGGCTCCGTCAAAGGCCATTCTGTTCAAGTCCTATTAGATGGAGGTAGCACCCACAATTTCATCCATTCACGCATGGACAAATTTCTCTGTCTTTCGATTGAAGACTCTTTCACCTCCTCGGTGATGGTCGAAGATGGTAATCGCCTGAAATGTTTAGGAGTTGTGCGGCAACTCTCGTTGATAGTCCAAGATTATACATTGGTGGATGATTTCTTCATTATTGAATTTGCAAGGGCTAACATTGTCTTGGATGTTCTTTGGTTAGCCAAATTGGGCTGCATGGTTATCGACTATGGTAACAAACTCTTCGAGCTCCAGGACCAAGATAAATTGATTACTTGGATTGGGCATACTGGGCCAATGGTGGAACAAGTTCAATTTCAAGCATTCCGCCGACTATACTCTACAAATTCTATCTTCTACTTCTTTCAATTACAATTACTTCCGCCTACACCTCCTTCATCCACTACTACTACTACTACTACTACCCTAGACCTCACCGCCCTTCTTGATACCTACACCGATATATTTTCTCAATCAACATCCTTGCCGCCTTCCAGACCTCAAGATCACTGCATTCCCCTAATTTTAGGAACCACACCCATCAATGTCCGTCCTTACCACTACTCGCACTTTTAAAAATCAAAAATGGAGAGCCTTATCACTGAAATGCTTCAATCAGGGATCATCCAACCCAACTCCAGCTCGTATTCTTCCTCAGTCCTATTGGTTTGCAAAAAAGATGGTATTTGGCGCTTATGTGTGGATTATCGCGCCTTGAACTCAATCACTGTCAAGGATCAATTCCCTATACCCACAATTGATGAATTGTTTGATGAATTACATGGTGCTAGTTTTTTATCTAAGCTGGATTTATTAGCGGGCTATCATCAAATTCGAGCCCGTCCATCGGACGTGGAAAAAATAGCTTTTCGAACGCATGAAGGCCATTACGAATTCATTATTATGCCATTTGGTTTGTCGAACGCGCCTTCTACATTTCAGGCAACGATGAACTCAGTCTTCAAGCCCTTTCTTAGACGATTTATGTTGGTCTTCTTCGACGGCATATTAATCTATAGCAAATCATGGCCTGACCACCTATAGCACCTAGCTTCTGTGTTTTCCCTGCTTCGGCAGCATTCCTTGGTGGCTAAGTGTTCAAAGTGTAAATTTGGTCAAACTTCCATTGATTATCTTGGCCATATTATCTCGGCTAAAATCCTTCAGGTTGACCTTTCAAAGATCCAAATCATTAATGAATGGCCTGCCCTATCATCAGTCAAATAGGTTCGAGGTTTATTGGGGCTTACCGGTTATTATCGTCGCTTTGTCAAAGGCTACGCACAAATGACATCCCCCCTGACTGATATTTTAAAAAAAGATGCATTCCGATGGACTGACTTTCTTCGGCTGAAGAAAGCCTTAAGCTCTGTTCCAGTGTTGAATTTGACAAACTTTCAAAAAACTTCCTGTGTGGAAAAATGCCTCGGGCACAGGCATATGAGCGGTCTTATCCCAGGATTTTCATCCTATTGCTTTTTTCAGTCAAAAGCGTTCACCTCATATGCAAGCCGCCTCCACATACCACCGGGAGATGTTTACAATCACCCAAGTTGTACAGAAGTGGCGCCAATACCTTTTGGGTCGCAAGTTCTTAATCTTCACTGATCAACAACCCCTTAAAGCGCTCACGAACCAGGTCATCCAAACTCCTGAATAACAAAATGGCTTTGCAAGCTCATTGGCTATGACTTTGAGATTATCTATCGTCCAGGGAAGCTTAACTCAGCGGAAGATGCTCTTTCCCAACTTCCCGCTTCTCAATTTTTGTCTCTTGAGATGACCGAGTTTGCATTACTCGACAAGCTGCATTTTTTGAACAACCCTGACCCTTATTTACTTGAGTTGAAACGTCAACTCCGTGAGGATTCATCCTCACTCCCTCAGTTTTCATTTCAAGAGGGACTGTTATTCTTTTGCAACAGATTGGTAATTCCTCCGGCTCCAGACATTCGTCACCTCTTACTACACGAATTCCATTCTTCGAAACTTGGGAGTCATTCGGGCATCGCTCGCACCTTCCATCGCTTATCCTCAAATTTTTATTGGAAAGGCATGCGGGCAGATGTCAAACTCTTTGTCCAAGAGTGTCAAATTTGCCAACAAATGAAAGATTCTTCCTTGAAGCCAGCGGGTTTGCTACAACCTCTACCGCTATCATCGGCAATTTTTGATGAAATTTCAATGGACTTTATCACTGGACTGCCCTCTTCCAATGGTCGCACTGCCATTCTTGTAATTGTGGACTGACTTTCTAAATATGGCCATTTTATGGTATTACCCCCACATTTCTCTGCCAAGAAAGTTGCCGAGGTGTTTGTTGACAATTACATCAAACTACATGGCTTTCCTTCTAAAATCATCACTGATAGAGATCCCATCTTCCTCTCTGGTTTTTGGAAGTAAATCAACAGGTTAAATGGTACTTATTTGGATAAAAGCTCTGCCTACCACCCTCAAACAGATGGCCAAACAGAGGCACTCAACAAATGCTTAGAGATGTATCTCCCTTGTTTCACAGCAGACACGCCTACTGAGTGGTCTAAGTTACTTCCGTGGGCAGAATTTTGGTACAACACCTCGTTTCAAAATAGTTCAAATCTCACTCCTTTTGAAGCTGTTTATGGCAGACCCCCACCTACAATCTGTCGATTTGTGGCGGGCACTTCAATTAATCTGGACATGATTGAATCATTTCGTCAACGGGATGCCACCTTGGCCATTCTAAAGGACAATCTCAAAGTCGCCCATGACAGAATGAAGCTTTTGGCAGACAAAAATCGTTGTGACATCTCTTTTGCCGCGGGCGATTGGGTATACATTAGATTGCGTCCTTATAGCCAGCTTTCCGTTCGTCGCCAGCGTTACAACAAACTCAGTAGAAGATTCTTTGACCCTTTCCAAATCATCCAACGCATTGGTGATGTTGCTTACAAAGTGGACCTTCCAGCTTCCTAAAAAATTCACAATGTGTTCCATGTCTCCGTTCTTCTTAAATGCATTGGTCAGCCTTCACAACAAGTTACTCCACTCGACTTCTTGAATCGTTCTTCTTCTCAGATTTTGCATCCGGAGAATATTATGCAGTGCCGTACAATCCTCAAGGGTGGGCACCAGGTCAACCAATGTCTAGTCAAATGGTCGGGACTTCCTCTTAATGAGTCCACCTGGGAGGACACTTCTTCAATTCACCGAAAGTTTCCATCTCTGAACCTTGAGGACAAGGTTCCTCTTCAAGGGGATGGCAATGTAACGAACCACGCTGAGCACCTCGCAGGAAATAGGCACAGTACAAGACCAATACATCCACCAAAATACCTAGAGCACTTCGTGGTCCCCAAGACTGCCAAATCCGTTAGAGAAAGGACAAGAACAGAGGATAAGGCAAAGGACAAGAACAAAGGATAAGGCAGACGAAGGAAACAACTATAAGTAGGTAGAGAGGTCTAATATTAGGCAGAGGATTAAGAATTGTTTTTATATTTCTTTCTTATTAGCTATAGCTCTGGAACCTCCCTCCGTTCTCTTTTTTTCTTTTGATTGTTCATACTTTGCTTAGTTGAGGTTGTAATTTTCCTGGGAGCTTGTACTCAAATATGTGAATCAATACAAGATCGGATATCATATCATGGGGTGAAAGAAGAATAAAAAAGGAAGCAAGGGTCAGAATCGTTGTAAAAGTTTAGGCTTGAAACTACAGTAAACTTGAGATATTTTGCTACATGAACTTTTGTGTGAATGCAGTTTTGTTTTCTTTTGTCCTCTCCTTTTATAGGAGAACTGATGAGAGTGTTTTAGAGAAATTTGATTTTTAAGGATTTTGCATGAATTTAGGAAGAGATAAAATAAAAAATATAGACATAAAGTGGGGATTTATCCATATATTATGGAGTAACGGGAGGAAAAGGAGCAACTAAAAGTGACTACAAGAAGAAAGGAAATCAGATATTGTATATCCAGAGTCTTCCAAAAATGAAGTTTTATTTGAAAAAGATGATTCATTTAGTCGGTTCCGTACATAAAATCGGCCAAAATGGGAGTTTTCACTTACTTTATTTATCCTTTTATTTTTTGCTACTTCTTCCTTTTTTATTTTTTTGAAAATAGGAAAAAAATACGTCAAAGAAATTACAATATACATAAAATAATACGTGATTTTTTTTAAAGAAATTATCTTTCTAATATCTATTTTGTAAGAAGATCGGCTAAAATGCAATACATCCAACATA
The DNA here is from genome assembly GCF_000715075.1 of Nicotiana tabacum. NCBI lineage: Eukaryota > Viridiplantae > Streptophyta > Magnoliopsida > Solanales > Solanaceae > Nicotiana > Nicotiana tabacum. Next base: position 6,277,972 of record NC_134090.1, read on the forward strand.
TTAAATACTACATTTTTATTTTCATTAATATGTAGAATTACTTTTCATATGCATATATATGAAGAATTTTATCTCTTCTATCTACTAACTTTTGTTAATGTAAAGCAAGAATACAAACAAAGTATTAATTTCTAACATAAAATAATTTAGCGTTTAATTAAGGTATATGAATAATTAATATCAACATAAAATTCTGCACAATATAATACATGTCTGGTTGGCGGTACTAAATTAGTGCATGAATCTGTGTATGATTATATGCGGAATAGAATCATTGCATAACAATCTATCATTGTTAATCTCTGGATTAACAATCACTACATTACTAATTCTTGAATAAACAATCTATGCATTACTAACCCTGCTTAACTTTCTTCTAAGCCAAACAACCCCTTTATTTTTTCCCTATAAAGGGGCTAATTTGGAAAATGGATAAGGGAGCAATAATGAGATATATTACTGCTTAATTAAAGGGAGAAACAGGCAAATAACCACTTCTTATACAGCTAATATAAGACATTATTTTATTCATAGAAAGTTCTGTTTGAATGAGAGCCTTGGTGTAACTGGTAAAATTGATGTCATGTGACTAGGAGGTCACGAGTTCAAACCGTGAAAACAACCTCTTGCAGAAGTGTAGGGTAAGGCTGCGCACGATAGACCCTTATGGTCCGGCCCTTACCCGGACCCCCGCATAGCGGAAGCTTAGTGCACCGGGCTGACCTTTTTTTTAAAATAGAAAGTAAACTGTCTGCCAAACATTCACCAGAACAAAATATTTATCTGAAATCTGCTCTGTATAAGAAGAATAAAGTGTTGCTTTAGACTTTTTATACATAAATATCAAGGATCCAAAGAGACAACAAGCTACATAGCATGACAGGATGAATATCATTTAAGATATTTTTGTTTCTTTTTCTTTTCTAATGTAAGTACGGCTTATGAACTATTTTTCACAGGACTCCAAAATATCAATTAGTCCATTCATCTAGATATCTACAGTATTGAGTTACGCGCGCTCATGTTCTAATATGTCCAGTTGTCGTCTTAGCTCCCTACATCGTCGGGTGACTCTTCCTCCACCATTAACCTCCAGCTATCTCCCTCTCCTATTTCCCACTGTCTTTTCAATTCGAGAATGGTTTTTGATGCAGCAGCAGCAATGGCCGGGTTGTCATCTTCCGCCAGTCTCTACAGACACATATCAAAGTGTTCCATTATCTTTAATGTTAACTGATGTCGATAAGAGAAAATGCAGGTTTCCGTACAAGTACCTGCAACGCTCCCATGCCAGCGTTTCCTAGAGTCCACATTGACGGTGCAGCTGAGAGTGCATTTGCTAATGCTTTCCTACACCATGAAATTTCCCGAGAATTTTTGAAGTGTCTCCGAGTCACAGATTAGATATAAAATGGCAAAGGCTTCTCAACAATTGCAAATAGATGAAAATGATGGATATTGTGAGACATGTAACAAGCATGAAAATTCTAGAGGGCACCGTAAATGTGACATTAGAAACAAGGGTGGTAAAACGCCTTCATCTTCGTATCAAGATGATATTAGACAAAAGAAGTTGGAAGTGCAGTTGATTTCAAGGAGCAGAAACACTAATTTGGGAGCCTCAAGTATTATATATTTGAGGTTTAGTTTCACAGCTTAGACGGGAAAACGAGAATAGAATATCAACAGGGTCTATCATTCATTTCATAGAAATGTCAAAAGAGAGTGAAAAAGCCAACCTCGTATTTACATCAGGAGAACTTGAACACTCAGCAAGCAATGATACACTACTTTTACCATCCATTGCATCAAGATCTATTAGTGTTGCAACCAACAACTCGAGCTGCTCCAATCAGGAAATATACAATAGAAATGAGATATGTAAGAGAGCATAAATACATCAAAGGTCATAGCAACTAATTAGTACTCCCACCGTCCCAATTTATGTGGCACTCTTTCCTTTTTGGTCTGTCCCAGAAAGAATGTCACCTTTCTATATTTAGAAACAATTTAGTTTCAAAATTTTATTTTACCCTTATTCAGATGATTTATGCCCACACAAATGTCTAAGGCTTATTTTAGACCATAAATTTCGAAGTCTTTCTTTCTTTCTTAAAATCCGTGCTAAGTCAAACAGGTTCCACATAAATTGGGACGGAGGGATCAATTTAACTTTTTTAAGTTAGGACCTCTTCTGGATCAGTATAGTCAATTCCATCAGCTTCGGAAAGTGCCGATGCTATATCCCAATAAGCTTCCTGCAGGTGGTAACATACAATTATACATATCGGAAAGATTCATTTTAATCATTGGAACTTCGAAAGTAGACAAAGGCTCAATACCTGGATAGCAGTGATGCGATCAGCAGAAACTTCCCCAGGAAGAAACTCTAGAGTTTTCCCATTCTTCTCAAGTGTAATATGCCTTGTTTTCTCTGAATCTACTGAACTTCTTTTCCTGAACAGAGCAAAGATCAAGTAGGAAGATGAAATGAAGTTTTTATTCAGATAGATTATTTTCTTTCGGTTATTTCTGCAAGGAAATAACTAGATGAACTTACAATTTGCACATTTTGCCCACCATCCTATCATGAATGTTCCTGACAAACTAAAAGACCACAAAACACAAGAAACCATGAAAAAAGAAGAAATATAGAGAAACGAGTGCAGTCACTGATAAAAGCAGAGGAAGTAAATAAATATATCGTCATATAACACATCATATGAAAGACTGAATCCATTTTTTTGCAATAACAGTACCTCCAAAGCCATCAGAGAGTCTTTCATTGCCCGTTGTTTTGCCACAAAATCAGCACGTCTTAAATCAGCCTGATTATTGGGAAAAACAGCTACTTTTAGATTACTTACATTAGCCACCAAATAAATTTTGATGAAGCTATCTATGTGAAAAGCAACGTAAATTTCTAGCAAAGGCAGTGATGCCGCCAACAAGCTACTATCTGCTCTCAATGTTCAGATTCAGTAACAGAAACCAAATCTGCAGGTTGATGAAGATTTTAACTTCTGAATTATCAATGAAAATGCTAAACACAATGCATGACCAATCCATTAATAAACTTATTGAACAGAAGGTGACTTTACAAGGTTGCAGCATTTTACGGTGCACATGTTGTGCTAGTCATTAAACATCACTTCCACACCCAGTTAGGTCCTTTGAGTGCAAAGGGAAGACGCCAGCAAAAACTACAAGCCACCACCAGTAGATAATATCCGACTCATTATGGATATTTTATACTGCTAATCTCTATTGGGCGAAATAAAAGCTGCTATAAATTAGATCTTTGATTACATGTGCCGCTTCTACACATTAGATCTTTGATCGCTATAACCTTTTAGATCTTTGAAGATACTACCCATTTAAACAAAATCTCCCTCTGGTTTATCAATTTTATGATTGGCTTTTTGGCTTTAAATGATGCCTTTTTGAGGATCAAAAAGCTCAAACTGAAGATATTTTAGCAAGGATGATATGTCAAAGAAAAAGTTTTCAACTTCCTTATTTTCCCGAGTACAAAAATATTTAGCTAAGACATTTTCCATAAGAAACTAAGAGAAGATGTTCAAAGATATTCGAGTAAGACAGGAGAAAACTGTGCAACTTGGAACACTGCGTCAAAATTCTAGATAAAGCTAATAAAAATGATAAAAAAGAGCACCTCCAAGGCACCATCGCTCCAGTGTCGATCGGCAGCTTTCTTCAGTCCCGATTGAGCTTTGTTTTTAAGAATCTGTTAAGCACAATTAATAAGCATCCGCGATGACATATCTTATGGTAGATAAGTATATGAACAAACTCTCTTACTGTGGCAACATGATGGATTCTTTCGGCTCTTTTCTTGACATCATGATCAACTTTCTCAGTATCTTCCCGTGCCCGAGCTATTTAAAGAAAAAAAGGTAACCAATCAGACTCTGACAAGTGTATCACCAACATTACACGACAAAAATTATTACCCAACTGCTATTTTCCCTATCTCCTTCACGAATACCACTATACAATATTTCTCTGTATGTGCATTCTATAAGCAGCATTAATCAAAGTACTGAACTTTGGTTCCCAGCAGGAAACCTTTTCCAATTGCAAATAGCCAGTTGAATATGATTCTTTCATCATGTGTCGAAGCTTGAGAACCGAGTGAAGAATTTTACCATCAAGCTTAAGAAACTCTGAACCAAGAAATGCAACATCTTGGCGCGCACGGGCATCCATTCTCATTATTTCCCTGTTAGAAGAAAATAAATTGAGAAGGTATTTTACACGAAGCTAATGTATCATATTTCATTTCATAAAGTAGTTTTCGAAGATGAGTATAGAGCCATTTGGCAATAACTGGAAGTTATGATGACGAAAACTACATATAACTGCAAATGGCTTTCGGCCGACGAGTAGAACAGCTTGAGGTAGCAAACACCAAGCAGACACTTCCTCAATGCGTCACGATCACCAATTACCCGTCAGTGTTCCATTGTTAAATGAATTATAATCTCTCTAAAATTTGCTAGGCAGTCACATAAAGAACATTCAGATTGATATCAAAATCTCTTTTTGAAAAACGAGCAAGTCCTCCTCCTACCTAGGTGGAGGCTCACAAATTATATCCTCATATCTTGACCCCAACTCAAAACTAGAGAAGATTTTTCACAAATTCACAAAAACCAAAAGTAAAAGATAGACAAACTCCAAACATACAGCAAATGACAGAATGCTTTTCTTTTTCACTAATAACCGGGGAAACAAAGAAGAAAAGCCAGTGAAGACAATAATGAAGTTTTTAGACCCCTCTGGAGTGTATAAAGTACTCCCTCTATTCCATTATACGTCACATTATTTCCTTATTAGTTTGTTCCAAAAAGAATAATACTTTTCTATATTTGGAAACAATTTAACTTTAAACTTCCCATTTTATCCTTCATGGAATGCTTTAATAGCCTCAGAAACCTCGTAAAAAAATAAAACCAAAAATTCCAAAAGTGTTTCTTTCTTAACTCTGCACCCAATCAGACACCGCCACATACATTGAAACGAAGGAAGTAATTATAGTAAACTGATGCAAGACTTGAATCAATAATGCACAAAAAGTCAGGCACATAGTGTACCGAGAAAGCAGCACAATATCATTCTTCGCCCTTTCATTCACAAATTTGGCATCGTTGTAAGCAAATTTACAAGCTTCAGCAATTGCCTGACTTGAAGGAATAACTTTCCCAACTGTGATTGCATGATCATCTTCTTGTACACTGCAAAAATACAGTCCAGAGAGGAACTAAATTTACATTAATATCAACACAAGAAAGCCAGTAAGAAACACTATAATAGGGTTTGTATGGAAGGATTTGGAAGAAAAGAGGGGAGAGTAAAGAAGTAGCTGAATTAATAATAGTGCCCAAAATACACCACTGTTCCCTATCCTCTCCTTATCTTCCCTTCCCTATTCAGAAAGAAAGCCTGTGTTAATGCTGTCAAAGATTTGCCAGGGATGAAGGCCAATGATTCTTTTCAGAAGGTTATTGAATTTATTTAAAGATCAAGATTTAGATGAACGTAATATACAAGGGAAATATGGCAAAATCCACATGACGATACTAAAGGTGACCGTCAAGAGATCATAACCAAGGTAACACTGAAGATGAAAGCATCATAGATCATGTGCAGGTGTTTTTGAATTTCCCAATTCTTTGAAGGAACGGCAGTCTAATAATCGAATAAAGAAAAAAGTTCTAGCTTTTACCAACTACAGTGTTACGCCTCACATTATTACATCGATGTTACGCTCCGCAGTAATTTATTACGATGATATAACGCTCTGCAGTAATTTATTACGACGATGTTACGCTCTGCAGTAATTTGTTACGACAATGTTACACCCTGTAGTATTGTACGTTGAATTTGTCATAAGATAATTGACATCAGTTCAAGGACAAGATTGTTTGGAAATTATAAGTATTAGGCAATTTCAAACAAATAATGAGTAAATTCGTGAAGGTGAAAGGGTAAACGAATCAAAGAAGATGAATTTCGTCGAAATTTGACATTTTTGGATAAAATACGGACCGAGCTAAAATACCCGGTATTTATGGACTAGTACCATACAAGGTACCACACGACTATAATAGTAAGATGTATGAGGTATATTAAAAATGAGTAGTATTTTAAGTAGTTTGAGATAATTCTTAATTATGTGGATTATTGGATTAGCGGGGATTAATGAGTTGATTAAGGAATTAAGTGGATGATTTTTGGATAAACCTTATAACCATTTACGTGGCAGCCCATCACTATAATTAATGACTCATGAATTATGTTGCAAAATGACAAAGTTAGGTGAATTTTGGGTGGCTTAGTCATTATGCAAACGGGGCCCACAAATCTTAATTTTAAAGGGCTTTCATATGTCTTTAAGTGAGACACTTACGGATGGAAAATCGAAAACAAGATTCATTTGACTCTTTTACAAAGTGAGATAAAGTAACGTGAGTTAGCTTCAGCAAGCTCATACAAGAACATGTATATACATGTAACGTGAGAATTTTAGCATCTTCAACAAATTCATTTAGTAAGGGACTTATACAGAAAGGCAAAGCCAATAACGAAGGTGAGGGAATTTGGAAATTCATACGAGACTCCATATTATAATAGCAACGGGATTTTGCGATTCTAAGGGAGTACGATACAATCTTTCTCAAGAATATCATACGGAATTTTCCCTGCTCCAGGTATGTTAAGGCTATCCCTCATTTCCTTTTTGGCATGATCCGTACGATACAAACGAAACGAGCAAATATGCAACTTTCACAAATGACTCTATTCATAGAAATACTAGGGATGTCTATATTCTTGATTACCCATGTGAATTATTATTATATCCTCTGTTCATGGGTCTCAGAAAAATACGTATTTGATAAAATTTGTTCGAAAGGCATATTGATTTTATGATATTCGAGAAATCTTATTAACATATTTTTTATGCATTTCATGCATTTATACATGTACATTGACCCATGACCAGAAGGCGTTATATACGCGTATATTGTATGTATATGGGATATGGGAAAAGGTTAAGGCGTTATATACGCACCACCACCTGATCAGCTGGTATACGTTGATGATTTGCCCACAGTGACCGAGATGATATGATGGGATGCCCTCAGAGGCTTGATGATGTTATGAACACATATACCTAAACATGGTATGATATTTATACGCATATGCACGACATTGTAAATATTAATGATGCACAGAGTTATTCAGACATACATGTCGAGTCTTTTACTCCATGTTTTTCTCATGTCTATTGTTTACTGATTTTCATTCCTTACATACTCGGTACATTATTTGTACTGACGTCCCTTTTGCCTGGGGACGATGTGTTTCATGCCCGCAGGTCGCGATAGACAGGTTGAGAGTTCTCCTAGTAGGCTATCAGCTCAGCAGAAGGTGTTTGTGCACTCCACTTGCTCCGGAGTTGCCTATTTGGTCAGTATGATTTGAATATGTATTGATTGGTATGGCAGGGCTCTGTCCCGACCTTTATGATATTTATGTGCTATTAGAGGCTTGTAGACAGATGTCATGTATACGGATATTGGTATGGCCTTTAGGCCAGTACGCCATATTTATAAGTCGGTATATCAAGTTGGGTCACCCTATATTGAGTATTTCCTCATGTTTTATTCTACTTATCTCACGATAGCCTCTCCGGCTCATTTACCTATAATAGTATGATACGAAAGATACGTTATGTTGGTACTCGGTTGAGTAAGGTATCAAGTGCCCGTCGCGGCCCATCGGTTTGGGTCGTGACATACAACATCCTTTTCTATTTTTTTGTACCTAGTGTCTGTATCCTGTCCAATTCTCTATGTACAAATCAATCTTGTGCTATAGCTCAAATCAGACAAAGAAGTATATCCTCAAGTTCAGTATTGAGAATGATCTCATGTCAATATGTTTTTAGCAGCAAAAGATGATTGGTATTATAGCAAGCTACAAGGAGTAGCATCCTCCTCAAATATAAGGAAATGCCTTCCAATTGAAGCCAACATCAAGTTTCTTAATGAATGTTCAGACTTTGATCAACTACTAATAATAGCTTATATTTCATTTGCAAGCAGTTCTTTTCATATTTTTGCTGGTATGTATTGATTGACCATTTGTTGTTAAACCATGCTTACCTAGATATGTTGGAATAATCACCACTGTTTCTGGAAAAATCTTTTGTCTCAGTATCATGTGTTTCTGTTGAGCGACATAACACGGGAGATCCCCTGAAGATGACTCGGTTGCTTAATTTTCCGCACACCTCCCAGAAACCTCTATTAGAAAACTTCAGTCTTGGAATAGGAGAATATCTGTTGTGTTTGCTAAGTTCAATCCCTTGACTGTGGGTGTGAACCTTCGGGTGTTGAGGTGATTTGGCTGAATAATAAATGACTCCATTTGAGGTAGCCATGGTTATCTACAATATCACGCAAGCCACTAGCAAATCTCCTGGCTATATCCGGAGAGGCAGAGAATTATTTAACAAAGCATTAACCAAAAACCTGAAAGCAAAGCAAATTTTAACAGAATAAGATTCTTAGTTTAGACTATAGATAAATGTCTAGTATCGAAATGGTTACTAACGTAAATAAAGACAAAGGTTACTCTACGATGTCCTCGTTGATAGGGTGTACCACAAAACAGATAATCAAATTACAAAATTTTAAGTAATTTTGCATTTCAACTATTGTGGTTTAAAGTGAAATGCATTTAAAATATGGTGCAATAACTTCGTGTGAATTTTTCCATATATTGGAGTTGTAGCTTAAGGAAGGTATTAATGCACTCTCCCCATATCAAATTGTATTTAATCTACTAAATAATGAATTATCACACCATCATGAGAAATAACATTTGACAGTAGTGCACCAAGCCATAATATCTTTTTCTTCTTTGTCTTACAAATCAAAATCAAATGACCAACAATGTCCTTCTTACTCAAACTCGAGTCTGTACTCTATAGAATGATAGAATGTAAGCTTTCCCTCAAGTTATGCTTCGACTAGGCGACTGCTCTTGTTGATACAAATTAAAAGCTCTTTTTACTATACTATAGCAAACTACTTGGATTTTTATACAATAAATTTGGATGCTAGATTAGTCAAATAGTTTTCAATCGTAAATGGCAATCAGGATCACCAAAAAAAGCAACTATGAATGCATAATAACTAGTAACTCCAAAGTACCCTAGACTACACAAATCAGTACTAAAAATTTGACCACAATTGTCTTATGTCCGTTTAGACAAGAGTGGGTTGCTCTAGTGGTGAGCACCCTCCACTTCCAACCAAGAGGTTGTGAGTTCGAGTCACCCCAAGAGCAAGGTGGGGAGTTCCGGGAGGGAGGGAGCCGAGGGCCTATTGGAAACAGCCTCTCTACCCCAGGGTAGGGGTAAGGTCTGCGTACACACTACCCTCCCCAGACCCCACTAGTGGGATTATACTGGGTTGTTGTTGTTATTGTTGTTGTCGTCGTCTTATGTCCGTCAAATCTCCTTTTCTTACCCAAAGACTCAATCACGGGTAAGAAAGCTTTATTTCCCATGTAAGAAACCATTTAAGTACTGATCAGTACCCCTCTGAGCCAATCTATATGCTTTCTCGGGATTTCGAAAAATGTTTGACATGTCATTTCCATCTAACTTTTACAGCTTTTAAGAATTCAAATTCATTAATGTTCTCCATCAAACTAACCTCCTTTTAACCATTACTTTTGTATTTCCTTGAGCTATCTATGCAACACATAAGTGAAAATATCGTTTTAAACTCCGTCTTCAATGAATACTGTCACGTTGAATGAATCTCACCAGTCATCTGTAGAAGTCCATGAAAATGTAGTTATCTATGTTCTTTATTTCTTTACTCTTTTTCTACCAGCAGTTTCTCAAACTCTCTTCACAATTTGCGACACTTCAACTACCTATGTGTTTAAAACTAAGGCAAATACAAAGTGAAATCCTCACAGTTTCAACAACCAAGAAGTACCATTGATGAACATAATGTGGAAACAATAAAGCTGAAATCTTGGAATTTGATAGACACCCGAATGGAAACCAATCAAAATAAAGCTAAACAAGCAGAAAAAAAGCTCAGTTTCAGCAACAAAGAGGTACTGCTTATGAAACATAGTGAGGGGAGAATAATAAAGTTGAAATCTTGGTCTGTGCGGGTGGGAGGTTGCAGGTATCACGTGGATTCAGTTCAGGTGCGCGCAAGCTGGCCTGAACACCACGATTATAAGAAAAAATCTAAAATCTTGGAATTTGATAGACACCCGAATGGAAACCAATCAAAATAAAGCTAAACAAGCAGAAAAAAAGCTCAGTTTCAGCAACAAAGAGGTACTGCTTATGAAACATAGTGAGGGGAGAATAATAAAGTTGAAATCTTGGTCTGTGCGGGTGGGAGGTTGCAGGTATCACGTGGATTCAGTTCAGGTGCGCGCAAGCTGGCCTGAACACCGCGATGATAAGAAAAAATCTAAAATCTTGGAATTTGATAGAAACCCACATGAAACCAATTAAAATAAAGCTAAGCAAGAAGAGAAAGACCTCTGTTTCAGCAACAAAGAGGTACCACTTATGAAAAAAATGAGGTGATAATAATAAAGCTGAAATCTTGGAATTTGATAGACACCCACATGAAACCAATCAAAATAAAGCTAAGCAAGCAGAGAAAAACCTCAGTTTCAGCAACAAAGAGGTACCACTTATGAAACAGAATGAGGTGATAACAATAAAGCTGAAATCTTGGAATTTGATAGACACCCACATGAAACCAATCAAAATAAAGCTAAGCAAGCATAGAAAAACCTCATTTTCAGCAACAAAGAGGCACCACAATTGAAAATAATGAGGTGATAATAATAAAGCTGCAATCTTGGAATTTGATGAACACCTCACATGAAAAAATAAGCAAAGCAACTAGAAAAACTTAATCTTGGAACAAGAAAGATAGATATGAGGGAATTAAGTCAATAACAGTAAAGGAAAAAAGACTTACCTTTGCTAGAGAGTACAGAGAGTAGGAGGGGAAAGGGAGTGGGGTTAGAGGAAGTGGATTTGGCTAAAGGGAAAGAGGGGTCCTTACTGAAATTGGATGTTGTGATTGGTGAAGAAAAGAGTAGACATGCAAAACTGGAGAATTCGTAGCCACAACCATAGCATATGGCCCCTCATTTGCCAACACTACCCAACAAAAGAATATTAACTACTGGGGTATGGACTTGAATAAGACACACACTTGTGCTAATAGAGGTTTATTTATATCAAACTATTGAAGAGAGATTAGCACGTGACTGACACATGAGTATAGTTAGGAAGTTACCACCGACAACAACCCAGTATAAGCTGTTTTCGATAGACCCCTGACTCCCTCCCTTCAAGAATTCTCCACCTTGCTCTTAGATGACTCGAACTCACAACCTCTTGATTGGAAGTGGAGGATACTCACCAGTAGAGAAACTCACTCTTGTCAATAGTTAGGAAGTTAGTTATAACTAATTATAAGATTGGGTATTAAAAAATTAACGGAAGCAGTAAAATTGATTAGCCTAGCTGGTAGTTGTAGTGTATATATACTAGCCACATATCATTGTATTCAGTATGATTTGAGAAAATAATTTCAGCTCAATTTGCTCTCCAAGAGCGTCTTTTCTAGAACCTTCTGGGTCATTTCTCTTCTCTTTTCAACCGAGCTAATCTCAAAATCTTCATTATGATACCAGAGCATTGTTGACATCCAATTTTATCCCTCCTTTCTTCCAAACTATTTCTTTAAGCTTCTAATATTATTAATAATGTAAGAATATTTATTTTACTATTTTTATATTTTTATTATTGTTGTTATCATCATTAGATAATACTATTGTCATTGTTGTTATTATTATTATTATTATTATTATTATTATTATTATTATTACTACTACTTTCATTATTATTACTACTACTATTCCATTCAAAGTTAATCAACCAATAATATGTTTCTTTACAAATAGTGTTCACTGCATTGCATTAATCCTACTCTTATTTGTAATATAATTATTCAAGTGATTTATATATTTGTTGGATGCCCATTTTAAATTAATGGTTATCTACTAAATAGATTTTTATAACATAAATTCATAATTAATTAAACACTAGCAAATTATTTAATATAAATATTTATTACTAGGCATATTAAGATTTAATTACTTATTTCATATTAATAGCTTTGTTATTTTATAATATGGATAAGATTTAAGAAGCCCAAATAAAAGATAAAGAAGAAGGAGATTCGGCCCTTTCTATAGCCCAATACTTTCGTACATATTTCAGCCCCAAAAGCCCAATTATTAGCAGCCCAAACTTATAGAACTCTCTGGATCCTTAATCTCAACTCTTCCCTTTCATCAGACCAACGTTCTTCTTCCTCTTTTGACCAAACGCCAAAATCTTCCGTAACCCAACCTAGAAAATGCTTCGCCATTTTTGGCTTAAATTTCTGCTCCATGCTGCTATCTCTGCCATGGCTTCCAACGTTCAAATTTGAACGGTCAACTTGACTCAAAATTCTATTTTTCTATTCAAAATCCCGTCTAAAACCAAGAACCCTAGAAATCAGCCTATAAATACTCGCCTTTGCAGAGATTTTCGGACATGGTTTTCAGCCGCCGTCTTCCCTCAAAACCTCACGGTTGTTAACGCCTCCTAACTCTAAACTCTGTTTGAAGCTGCTGCCTTTCTCTTTAAACAAAAAGAATCAGGCGTCTCTATCCTCTTTAAGTCTAAGTTAGCGGGTTCAAGGTCGGAGTTCCATAGTGCACCTAAGATCCCCGCCTCAGTTCGCTGCCCTGCAAAAGGTCCGTATCTTCTTCTCTTTCACAATCTTTCGGTTCTGATTAGAGCATGTTTGGTACTTGATGCATTTTTGTTTCAATACATGTTAGTTTTTGTTAGGCTTCCACGTTTTTTTACTATAAAGATGGGTGTTTGCTTTTATTTCTGTTTATCTTTAGTTTGATACTTTGATGGAATGATTCTATGACTAAAGTTGTTAGAAATAATTTTTAAGGAGGTTATTTCTGGTATATGTATTGAAACATGTCTGCCTATGTTTGATAAAATGCTCATATGAAAATACCCATTTCCTTTTGCATAGTTCTCTGTCAGATTCCATAATTTTAAGAAAGATTTTGTCATAGACTAGGTGTGTTGCAAAAGATTCATTTGTCATGTGATTTAGGACCTTTTTTGATTAGGCACCGTGTTTAGGATTCGAGCATTTTGTTTTAAGAACAGATTTAGTTAAAGGTAAACTGTTTGGTTTACTTCATGTCTTTGAAGATTTGGTTTACTTCATGTCTTTGAAGATTTGATTTATTTTAACTCATGTTTAAAAAAAATTGATCTCCTCTTCATTATGGATTGTAAGGGCTCATGAAGTCATAGAAGATTGGTTTACTTAGTGTACTTTAAGAGGATGAAATCTAGGCAATAAAATTATTGATTATCCATTTAAGCATTAAAGAAAAGCATTCTGTTGAAGTGTGAATGTACATACTCATGGCTTTAGATTTTCCTTCACCGGAGGTTTAGATACTATAACTATTGGATATTAAGCTCGCAATTTAAAAATGTTTGATTCAAAACTTTCTTCATGCATATCTAAAAACGTGGATTTAAGAAACTAAAAGTATTGATGTAAGTTTGATTGCTTCTTTCATGGTTCTCTGGAAAATCATATCTTTTTGAGGTATTGTGCCTTTAAATATAAAATGGAATTTTTGCATTTGACAAGGAATCTGTCTAATTTCCTTATATTTTCTTGCTATTAAATGAGTTTGTCTTTCTCGTGAACTAGAAATTAGTTTCTAGGAATCTGTTTGAATTTCGAAGACCATAAGAGGGGAGAATACTTACCGCTCTTGTTTTACTAGGTCTCGGCATCATAGTGATCAGTATTTTTGGAATAACTCTATTACTTAGTTGCACATGTTGACTAGTGGATCTCATGCCTGTTGCTTTTCTTGTCTTATGTCAGTTTTAGTTGCCATGATATGCCATTTTACGAAGAACTCAGTGGTTCTTTTTCCTGTAAACTGGGTCTGTTGTCGCAGCTTATCTCTTTAGGTAGGCCGAAATTTATTTACACGAGTCTTAAGAGCTTTTAAAATCAACAATTTGAATAAGTTCAAATATGATAATGCCTTTTTTCCCTAAAATGTTTGCCCACATCATTTTTGGAAATACTTAACGTTCTTCGGCAGCATTTGGCCATAAAAAGCTTGCTTCTTTTTTAAACGTTTCCTCTCCTTAATGGCTTTTTAAACTTTTTAAAATGAAGCAGATCTTCTGCTCTGAAGTAAAACGTTTCCTCTCCTTTTATTGGATAACGCAAATTATCACTTCTTCTAAACTTTTGACCTTGAAAATATCCCCTTCTGTACCAGTTTTCAATGAGAAAATGATATTGTATAACCGCTATAAAATTAATAGCCGAAAATGTATAAAATTTGTATATTATTTTTTGTATATATATATTTTGTTATACAAAAAATATACAAATTTTATATACTTTTTCGGCTACCAGATGTAAATAATTCTTGGCAGAGGCTAAAAGTGATAATAAGACCTGGTTATTCGTTTGCTTCAATAAAATGCCTATAAGTGATCCTGGCAGCTTTATTTTATTTTCAAATTTTAACTTATTTTTTTTGGAAAAATCAACCGAAATTTTTAAATATAAAAATAATATACAAATTTTGTATATTTTTTCAATTATTATTTTTACAGCGGCTATACAATGTCATTTTCTCATTGAAAACTGCTGGCACAGAAGGGGATATTTTCAAGGTCAAAATTTTAGAAGACATTATCTAAAAATGAGGAATTAAAGTGATAATTTGCGTTATCCAATAAAAGTAGAGAAAACGTTTTACTTCAGAGTAGAAGATTTGCTTCATTAATCAGAGTTGGGTAACATCGTTAATTTTTGAACACTGTGTCAGTGAGACTAAAGGTGCTCAGGATTATATTTGAGGGACCAAAATAGACCTACCCTCAAAGATAAGGGATAATATTGGCCAAAAACTCAAAATGATTTCTCAACCCCTCTTGTCCTTCTGTCTTCTTTCATTACATGCCTTTAGAGCCTGAACTTCTGCAACCAACCAGTTTTCAAATAAATTAAAAAGCAAAAACAATTCAGCAAACATTTTTTAAATTTCCCTGATCGTGTTAATCAAACTGATATTTTAAACAAGGGAATCTCAGTACACACATATATACATACACACCTGAACACAAAAGTGTGCACTTCTGTCATACTGTATCACAAGTCGGATGAAAACATGCACATGTGATTTTGAGTAGTGATCCTGGTATACTATGTTCCAATCCGCTACTTAAAATATTTCTTAATATTCCACTTAACTTGGATACTGTACTAACAACTATGTTACATGAACTCTCCAAAGATGTTGCTGCAGCTGTGCCGGATCTTCCAAAAATATAGTACTTTTGAAGGATCCGACACACACCCAACATCATTTTTGAAGAGTCCAAATAACATAGACTAACAGTGGTAGAGCTACCTATTAGAAGGGGGTTCAATTGCATCTCTTTCGTTTAAATAGTATTATATTGCATAAAGAGGGTAAAAATAACACTCAAGGGTGTGACTTAGTGGTAAATAAAGTAGGTTGAGAACCATGAGGTCTCAGGTTCAAACTAGGTGATTTCTATCCATTTGTCACAAAATTTGATGGACAAGAGGTACATGGTATATATGCTGGTGGGAGACGATAGACGCAAGCTGGTCCGGACGCGGTTTTCAGAAAAAATGGTAAAATAATTTTTTTTGTATATCTATGCATTATTGAATCCCCTTGACAAGCGATAAATGTTACATTCTAGCATTTTTTGAATCCCCTTCATGGTTCCGCCAGTGCGTACTAAAATATGTAGGTTTTCATACAACCACCACAACTACTACTGCACATATGTTATATGAATCCTCATTATTCATGTCGCTCCATTTAAGCCATAAGCTATGTATTTTGAGTAGAAATTATTATGACCCTTGTTACTCGTTTTCATCATGTTCTTTAAGATAATCTATTCAAAACTAATCTCAGTTTGATCCCCTAAAGCAGAAGCTATAAATAACAACAAAGAGAGCAAACGCAAACCACTAAAAGATTCCTAAATTTTGCATTCCAATTTAGGTACTGCATTTTCTCTCTTTCTAAATACTAAAACTCGTATTCATCAACCAAAATCTTAAAGAAAATACCCATTTGACACTAATGGAAAGAACGCAATTTCAAGCAAAATAGAGAGAGAAACAATAGAAGATGCCCTTTTGGCAAGACTTCCAATTCCTGTCAGTATTTATCAGACAATCTTGCAAATGTAAACCATTTGATTAGTTCCATTTCAGGGTTTAGCGTTTTAGAATTTAATACTATTATTTCCTAAAAGGGAAAATTTTAAAATATTTAAAGAACCTGTAAAGATAAGTATAGAGAGGAGCATTGGTTGAGCTGTTTCACAGTCTCATCATCTTCGTTGGTATCGTCCTGGTGCACCGACGGCGGCAACGATGGCGAAGAGGGTGGCGCGTTGGGAGTTTGCTTTCGGTTCATATATGTTGGCTTAGTCTTGGTCATCAATGGTTAGCTACTTTAATTGGGACAATGTTTTAGTGAGTCATTGACCATATATGTTGGCTTAGTCTTGGTCATCAATGGTTAGCTACTTTAATTGGGACAATGTTTTAGTGAGTCATTGACCATATAAAAGGGAGAAATTCAAAAGTAACCAAATTTACAAGTAGTAATTAAAAAATAGCCACAGTTTCAAAAGTAATCAAAATTTAGCCACTTTTTATGTAAAAAATAAATTTGAACAAAATCAATGATCAAAATCCGGAAATGTGCATAATATGATGGAGTTCGAATTATTACATATGAACTTCGAGCATAACATGCTGGAATTTCATAATGTGCTAGAATTTCAACATAATTTGTTGGAAGTCCATACGCAGATGCTCCAATTTCCAGTATATTATGCTGGAACTTTCCGTGTGCTGGAGTTCCAACATAATATGATGGAAATTCATACACAAGTCTCCAGTATATTATCCTGGAACTTTCCGTGTGCTGGAGTTCCAACATAATATGCTGGAAGTTCATACACTTGTGCTTCGGTCTCCAGTATATTATGTTGTAAGTGTAGAACTTTTTGTGTTGCACCAAAATAGTGGTTATTTTTCAATGACTTTGCAAACACTGACTATTTTTCAATTACCAGTTCGAAAACTGTCTAGCCCGTGCTATTTTGACCTTCTCCCTTTTATTTAATTCTTTACTATATTTATTTTCAAATTGCACTAGCTAAATACTCTTTGATTGCAAAATAAGAAAATAAAAGAATATTTTGACCTATTCATCGGGTGTAGTCAGAAGGGTTTACTTTCTTGAGTTATAAACTAGACTAGATGTCCCATTAGGGTGGGAGTGGGTGGGGGGGTAGGGGGTGGGTTGGTGGGATGGGTAATAGGGTGGGGAAGATTGAAAAAAGTTTTGGAAAATATTTTACCTTCTCTTGATAAGGAAAATATTTTCCGCCAATTTCTTGAAGAAAATATTTAAGCCAACAAAATAAAAAAATTGAAAAATATTTTCCTTCATACTGTATAGTGTTTCCCTAAAGTGATGCATTACAAGTGGGAAAAACATTCTCTTTCTTAACATGCACTCTTCAAGAACAAATGAAAAACTATACAAATTTGCTTCTACTTAAACTATTTTTGGTATTCAAGTATGCATTCTAGAAAGAACAAGGACGCTAAAAATACTTACAATGTTTAAATGAAAAAAAACAAATACTCACATAGTCAACTATAGTGAGAAGAAACATATGAAGGAAAAGGAGTTGGAATACCTTGATAGCATTTTCAGTTGAAAAAATGATATCATGTATTTTGAGTAAGCAAAAGTTGAAGATAACCCATTAGGCTAACCCATATTTTACCCATGAATGCCCATATTTCTATGGGTTGAATATAGGTTGAAGCCCAAATTTTACAATGAGATGGAAAAAAAAAATACTCACATAGTCAACTATAGTGAGAAGAAACAATATGAAGGAAAAAGAGTTGGAATACCTTTAGCATTTTCAGTTTAAGTAAATAGTACTTACAATGTTTAGATGGAAAAAATAAATAAATACTCATATAGTTGTGAGAAGAAACATATGAAGGAAAGGGGGTTGGAATGCCTTGATAGCATTTTCAGTTTAAAAAATGATATCATGTATTTTGAGTAAACAAAAGTCAGATAACCCACTAGGCTAACTTATATTTTACCCATGAATACCCATATTTCTACGGGTTGAAGTCCAAATTTTACCCAACTTAAATATCACTCATCCAAACCACTAAAATATTGACGAATTGGGTGGGTTGACAAAATATGGGCTTATTTTCCAGCACTAGTCCGAACCATCTAAGTCTTGCTTCCCGTATCTTGTCATCCACACAAAGGTAAGGAGAAATTGAGAAAAAAAAATAGAATAGCCAAAATTTAATGTGTACATATTGTGTGAGAAATATAGTTCCGCTCACACTAATACCACTAGACTATGGATGTGTTTGGTACAACGGAAAATGTTTTCCGTGAAAAATATTTTTCCAGAAAATGTTTTCTTGGAAAACAAGTAATCTTACTCATTTTTCGGTGTTTGGTACGCAAATTAAGGAAAATAGCTTCTCAAAAGTATTCATAAATAATTTAGATACAATAAACATGAAGCCATAAACTTTCAAACCAACAGCCTTCCGAACCCATAAATTTCATAAACTTTCGAATCGCTAATCTGACCCATTTTCCGATGTTTGGAGCACCTGTGTTTGAACTTCCAGCAAATTATGTTGAAACTCTAGCACATTATGAAATTCCAGCATGTTATGCTCGAAGTTCACATGTAAAAAATTCGAACTCCGGCATATTATGATGGAATATTTTCGGATTTTGAACATTGCTTTTGTTCATATTTATTTTTTACATAAAAAGTGGTTAAATTACGATTACTTTTGAAACTGTTGCTATTGTTTAATTATCACTTGTAAATTTGGTTACTTTTGAAATTCTCCCTTTTATATGGTTAATGACCCACTAAAATATTGTCCCAATTGAAATAGCTAACCATTGATGACCAAGACTCAGCTAACATATATGGACCGAAATCAAACTCCCAACGTGCCACCCTCTTCGCCACTGTTGCCGCCGCCGGTGCACCAGGACGCCGACGACGAAGATGATGAGACTGTGAAGCAGCTCAACCAATGCTTTTCTCTCTACTTATCTTTAGAGGTTCTTTAAATATTTTAAAATTTTCGCTTTTAGGAAATAATTGTATTAAATTCTAAAACCCTAAACCCTGAAATGGAACTGATCAAAGGGTTTATATTTGCAGAATTGTCTGATAAATACTGACAGGAATTGGAAGTCTTGTCAAAAGGGTATCTTCTATTGTTTCCCTCTCCATTTTGCTTGAAATTGTGTTCTTTCCATTAGTGTCTAACGGGTATTTTCTTTAAGTTTTTGGTTGATGAATACGAGTTTTAGTATTTACAAAGAGAGAAAAAATGTAGCATTTAAATTGGAATGCAAAATTTAGGAATCTTTTAGTGGTTTGCCTTAGATCTCTTTGTTGTTATTATAGCTTCTTCTTTAGGGGATCAAACTGAGATTAGTTTTGAATAGATTTTCTTAAACAACATGATGAAAACGAGTAACAAGGGTCATAATAATTTCTACTCAAAATACAGAAGCTTATGGCTTAAATGGAGCGACATGAATAATGAGGATTCATATAGTATATGTGCAGTGGTGGTTGTATGAAACCAGGAAAGAGATTCAAAAAATGCTAGAATACAACATTTATCGCTTGCCAAGTGGATTCAATAATGTATAGATATACAAAAAAAAATATTTTACCATTTTTTCTGAAATCCGCATCCGGACCAGTTTGCGCCTATCGTCTCCCACCAGCATATGTACTACGTAACTCTTGTCCATCAAATTTTGTGACAAATGGAAAGAAATCACCTAGTTTGAACCTGAGACCTCATGGTTTTCAACCTACTTTATTGACCACTAGGTCTCACCCTTATGTGTTATTTTTACCCTCTTTATGCAATATAATACTATTTAAACGAAAGGGATGCAATTGAACCCCCTTCCTAATAGGTAGCTCTAACACTGTTAGTCTATGTTATTTGGGCTCTTCAAAAATGTTGTTGGGTGTGTGTCGGATCCTTCAAAAGTACTATTTTTTTGGAAGATCCGGCACATGTGCGACAACATCTTTGGAGAGTTCATCTAACATAGTTGTTAGTACAATATCCAAGTTAAGTGGAATATCAAGAAATAGTTTAAATGGCGGATTGGAACATAGTATACCTGGATCTCTACTCAGAATCACATGTGCATGTTTTCATCCGACTTGTGATTCAGTATGACAGAAGTGCACACTTTTGTGTTCAGGTGTGTCTGTATATATATGTGTACTGAGAATATCAGTTTGATTAACACGGTCAGGAAAATTTTAAAAATGCGTGCTGAATTATTTTTGCTTTCTAATTTATTTGAAAACTAGTTGGTTGCAGAAGTTCAGGCTCTCAAGACAAGTAGTTGAGAAATCATTTTGATTTTTGGTGGTGAGGCGTTTTCTGAAGTTCTGCTTACAATTCTTTTTCTGCTGATTTTCCCCCAATGGGGGCTAAGAAAAATCCACAGCGATGACTAATTCTTGTTAACTATTGATAAACATTGAGATGATTATGATTTTATAGTATAAGACGTTCATTCTCTTATTGTGTTGGATGTTCATTACACTGTTAGGTTCCCATTCTTGGAATAGCTGAAAATGTGTCTATTATATGATGGAATTAATAAACATGAGTATGACTTTAAACTGTAAAGTTATTATACCACTCGGCAGCACTTGCTTAGTGGCTAATATATAAATAAAATTTGAAAATGGGTCCAATGCTTACAAGATGTCCAAACCAAAATAAAAGTTGCATGAAGCTACTAGCTATTAAGAAGATAGAAAAACTAAAATCTAATGAACTAGTTATTACATCATGATAAGTTGAGTGTTTCCTTCTCCTATTAGTGTATGTGAATTCAATTGTCATTGGCAAATACTAAGCAGCACCTATCAAGCTCTCACCAGGCGCCAGGGTATATCGTCCATAGGCTAAAATGAATTCCAAACATCTCCACCGCAAAGTTGAAGTCAACATAGTCTTCCAGCTACTATATGATCTCCATCTGTAGTGGACTAATTTTGTTCAAGTATTAATCATGTGCTCACTTATCAAGATTAATGTGTAGAAGAGGAGCCGGGCTTTAGGCAGGCTTTTGCAAGGCAAAAGCCAGGCTTGAGCTGGCTTTACAAGGCAAAAGCCAGCCTGCGCTAGCTTTAGGCAGGCTTTGCAAGGCAAAAGCCAAGCTTGAGCTGGCTTTATAGGCAGGCTTTGCAGGCCAAAGGCCAGGCGTGAGCTGGCTTTAGGCAGGCTTTACAAGTCAAAAGCCAGGCATGAGCTGGCTTTAGCCAGGTTTTACAAGGCAAAAGCCAGGCATGAGCTGGCAAAGCCAGGCTTTACAAGGCAAAAGGTAGGAATGATCTGGCTTTAAGCAGGCTTTGCAAGGCAAAGGCCAGCCTTTGAAATTATGCCTTTTTGTAATCTTGTAAGCTCAGATCCTTCCCTACTAGAACTTTTAATGTAGACATCATTCTAAACATTGCTAAACCATCCTCAGATTGAGCATGAAAGTATGCTGATACCGCTGAAAAATGATTCAACAATCTCCAAAAATACCATATGATGGGTTCAACATTTTCCTTAGCATTTGGACATGCAGAGTCCAATCTTGTGAAGCCATCAGTCTGCTATATTGATCAACCTCCTCCCTGCACTATGCAGTTCAGAGAATGAATGAAACTCAGATGTACCTGCAAAAGAGAACACAATGTTAGCTATAAAATCCGCCACTGAGTTACCCAAGGAGGATCCCATTCCCCTTCTATCGCCTTCTTCATCACCAATGAATCAGTCTCCAGTACGAGATCAGTCTCCAGTACGAGAGGGTAAAAATCATGCTCCACACAATATTCCAACCCTTGAAGAATAGCCTTAGCTTCAGCCACCACATTAGTTGTCACTCCCAGGTCTACTGCCCTAGCATATACCACATCACCATTATCATCCCTCACACAAAAGCCTAGGGAGCTAGGTCCAGGATTGCCCTTTGAAGCTCCATTAGTATTACATTTGTACCAACCATGACAAGGAAGCTGCCAAGTTACTCTTGTAGTGATCAATATAGGTTTATATCCTTCAAAGTATTGAATCATGTCTGGCCATAACAATGGAATATTAGGGATTCAAGCATACCTCACCCTTGCCAGTTGATGCAATGTCCTATTTATCTCATGAATCACCCTATTTGTGGAACTGAACCACCATGTTTACCTGCATTTCTTCTCTTCCACAGCTCCCAAGTGATGATAGCTGGTACTGCTTGAAATAGTGGCTTTAATTTCAGACAACACTGAGCATACCACCAATGCCTTATAATCTGCTTCAATTGAATCAATTGCACAGAAATTCCAGCAACACCCTTGAACAAGTTCCATACCTTAGAGGCAGTAGGACTTGTGACAAATATATGCTCAATGGATTCCTCTTGGGGCTGCTGACAACACCAACACCTAGACATCACCATTTGCCCTTGCCTCTTCCACATGTCATCTGTGGCTATTTTCCGCCTCCACAATCTCCACAAGAAGAAGGATATCTTGAATGGCAAACCTTTAATCCACATTAACTTGAATTCCTGATTAGGATCAACCCTATGCCTTAATATTTGTCAAGCACTGCTAACACTGAACTTGCCTGAAGGAGTTGGCATCCAGTATGGCCTATCCCAATATCCCTCACTGCCTTCATAGTGCACATTTAGCCTTATATATTCTGCAATTTCCTCATTGAAAGTTTGATCTAGCAGCTGATCATCCCATGTTTCCCCTTGTCGCAGTTCTACCACCTTCTAAAGACCTTCATTGATTGGAAAGTCTTCAGGTAATACATGATAAAGTGCACCCAATCCAGTCCAATTTTCATGCCAAATATTAGTTGTTCCACTCTTCACTTCCCATACGATCTCATGTTCTACTTCTTCCCTAGCATTCAGCATTTGTCTCCAAACATGAGACCCTCCCGTAAAATGCACCACTGTTGGTGGCTCCTTCTTGCAATACTTATTCCACATGAAATTAGACGACAAAGATTTTGTGGTCCTAAATCTCTACCATAGTTTAGCAAACCTTTGAGACATCATTTAAGGACCTAAAACCTAGCCCCCATAGCAAAGATTTTGCCATGAAGCCCACTGTCTGCTTCTCCCTTCTTCCTTTGTGCTCCAAAAGAACCTAGCAAAAAGTCTTATGTAGATGCATGTAGTATGAACTCTTATCTTTGTTGATCATCTGACCTGATATCTTCTCATAGTTCCCCAACACTGCCATAATCTTGCTCAAAGAGGGAGAATAAGCAGATGCAAAGATTATCGTATCATCAGCATACGCCAAGTGGTTTAAAGACTCTCAGACCACTTAGGCATTCCAAATCCCACAAATGACTTGTCTTCAAATAGCTTATTCAAAGACCTGGAAAGTACCTCAGCTGACAGAATGAACAATGCTGGAGATAGGGGATCCCCTTATTTAAAGAACCCTGAGGACTGCCCATTCACCAATACTGAATACCAGTTATTTGACATCAAGTTCCACACCATGTTGATGAAGTGTTCAGAAAATCCCATTTTCCTTAGCACATGCAATAAGTACTTCCATGAGACCCTATCATAGGCCTTAGCCATATCAAGCTTGATCACCACATTAGCTGGCTTTCCCCTTAACCTTATGTCAGTGACAATTTCTTGAGTCAATAAGATGTTCTCAAATATACTCCTACCCTTTACAAATCCGGATTGATTAGGAGCTATTAGAGATGACAAAAAACTCTCCAATCTGTCATGTAACACCCTGACAAAACCTTGTTAATGAAGTTGCTCAAACTAATAGGTCTTAAGTCAGAGAAGGTCTCAACTCTAGGTTTCTTGGGCAGCAACACTAGATTGGTGTGGGTGATGGATTTAGGCAATGCAGCTCCTCCATAGAAGTGTAGCACCATGTTGTGTATATCAGCATCAATAACATCCCAACATGTTTGATAAAACAAGCAGTGAATCCATCAGGGCCACTAGCACTCTCCCCACTAAGCTCAAAAATCGCTGCCCATACTTCTTCAATTGTTGGCAATCTGCTAGGTTCCAAATTCTGATCCGTAGTGACCATTGAGAGTACATTATTGAGCAAGGGAAATTCAGAAGCATCACCTTCATTTGTGAACTGTTTTTGATAGAAGTCCACTGCAGCTGTAGCCAATTGCTCCTGGTCTTCAATCCATACCCCATTGCCACTTTTGATCCTCTTCAGTTGCAATTTCTTTCTTTTGCCATTGACATGATTGTGAAAGAAACTTGTATTCCTATCTCCTTCAGCAAACTAAGTCATCCCAGCTTTTTGCTTCAAATACTGCTCCTCAATATTCAAGTATTTCTTCAATTCAGATTGAGCCTTTTGAAGCACAATCCTATTCTCAGTTGTAGGCTCTTCTTCAAACAACATCTCCTTCACCCTAACAATGTCCTCCAAAATAGCTAATTGCTTGAAGATATCACCAAATGTTTCCCTACTCCATTTTGAGAGTGCTGCCTTCACCCTCTTGATATTCTGCTTGAACATCAATAACTGATCCCCTATGAAATCAACTTCCCAATTCTGCCTCACCACATCCATAAATGTAGCATGTTTTGTCAAAAAGTTCTAAGAATCTGAAAGGCTTGACAAAATTGGTTGTCTGCACCCCACATGTCATTAGCAATGGTGCATGATCTGATCCAGTTCTGATTAGATGCTCAACTTCAATAGTTGGCAACATGTTCTGAAATGGCAAATTCACAAAATTCCTATCCAATCTTTTGAATATACACTCAGCATTGGATCTCCCATTCCACCATGTGAATGGACTTCCTTTGTTCCCTTGCTTAAACAAACCACAAGAGTTTACACAAAATGCAAAATCCTCATATTCAGGAGGGTGTACTGGGAGTCCCCCTATTTTCTCATCTCCATGCAATATCATATTGAAATCCCCTCCTACCAACCATGGTAATTCCATATCACTTGCTAAATAATACAAGTGATCCCACAAATCCAACCTCTCCATTTCTGAACATTTTGCATAAACAAATGTCATCATCATGTGCTGCCCCAGGTCATGGTGAAACACTCTCACAGTCACCACTAATTCCCATTCCACCACTGCATCGAAGAACAACCATATTTGCCCATTAATATTTGTGTAAGCAGTCTCCATATTCAACCTCTTTTTATATCTATTAATGAATCCCTTCTTTTGAAAAGGGTCCATCAATGCAACTACACAAAAATTATGCTCCTATTCATGTTGATCACCCTAGGAAAGGCCTGTTGTGTATTCACATACCTTATGTTCCATATTAATATTTTGATCATCATCATTTAGATAGAGAAGCTGCCCTCCTGGGCATTATTCTTGAAGGTTGTGGTGGATCTTTACTCTGATTCTTCTTAGTTTTTTTTCCCCTAGCCACTTGTTTGAAGTTTTCTGCAGTTGATTCATCATCTCCTTCATTCTCCATTGGATTTTGTCTCAATAAGTCTTCATCAATTGGTGTCACATTGTGTGTAACTAAATCATGTAAATGTTGTAGATGAGTCTTAATTGGAATATTAAAATGTAGTTGCATGGTTTGATCAGTGCCAGATTCCATAGGCACTTCCTCTATTTCCCCAGATGTTCTTGGAACAATTGCCCGCTCATCAGCCTGTTCATACTCCTTGAATTGTAGCTCATGGACATACGCTGGACCACCATCTACATAGGCCAAAATCTCTCCAGTGGCTCTAAGGTTGGGCTTTACTGTAGCTGCCTCATCAGATGAACCTGGCTTTAGGCCTGGCGTCGCCCGCCTAATGTCCGGGGAGCCTGGTTTTAGGCCTGACGTCGTCAGCCTATCGCCTGGTGAGCCTCGCTTTAGACCTGGCGTCGCCAGCCTATCGCCAGGTGAGCTTGGATTGTTGTCCTTCTTCACCTTGTTTTCTATTGTCTCTGTTTTGCCTAGCTGATCATTCTCAACCTCAACTGCAGAGAGAATTTTTTTAGGGTTTAATCAATCAAATCTATCATTAGTTTTGCTTTAATTGTTGTTATTTTCATATTCCGTTGTTTTGAATATGACTTTAAACTATAAAGGTATGTTTATTTTCTTTTTGTATTCTATGTTTACTACACTTTTAGATTTGGTTGCTGGAGACAGTAATAATGCTAGTTTTTTTTCTGAATGGAAATAGATAATCTATTATGAGAAAGAATGTGGTCGGGAAGAGAAGTTACAGACACAAATTTATACCAAGCATAGTAGATAAGTAACTTTATTTATACTTTTATTAAAAAATATTAACTTCATTAGTAGATATAGTCTTCTAAAACGAAGACTTTCTAAATGATAATACAAAAGTACGTGTTTTTATGCTTTTTGAAAATGAATAAAAGCAACCATTGACTTCTTCCTTGGTCCTTCTTCCCTTGTACTCTCACTATCCAAGTGGTTTGCTTCTTTACTTTCTCAACAAGCAATTGAATGACCATTACATAAATGAATCTAACTAAAAGTCATCCTTGAAATAGTTTAAGGCATTTATGAATTCCAGTTTCCCTTTATTTGATCGAACAACTCAAAATTCAGTTTTTTTATATCTTTCAAATTGATCAAGACTCTAGTTTATGGCTGCTTCTCTATAGTACCGGTTATTGTTTCATTGAATTTGCTTGACCAATAGGATGATGCTTCAGCTTTGATCGTGATGGATTATTATGTGGATCTAATTTCTCCTCTCCTTTCAATCGAGTTAATCTCAGATCTTCATCACAGATAAACAATTATATAAAGTTTTATTCCTTAATCATGCTTAAATAATATAATATCCATTTAAATTTATAATTCTTATAATTTAATTATTTGTTTTGAAAATATCGAGCACATGCAAGTAATTTCTGCATGAAGACATTGAAGGGTGGTCAACCGAATACCCTTAATCGAAAAATTATATCATGTATATAAAAATTTACATTGTGTATATATGTCTAAAATTATTTTTTATGAGTATATTAAATTTTGAGTACCCTTCACGAAATTTTATTTCTGGCTTCGTCGCTGATGAAGACTACTATCCTCCTCCCTTCATCGTGTTTGGATTTTTGAAAGTTTAACTTTTTTATCACTATTATAAGTTTATTACTAACATTATTGCAACCTAAAGAGGCTTCAGCTTATTAGAATTTGCCAATAATGTCTTACGCTCTATATATTTATTTTGAGTTTTTGGCCAGTCCCTTATCTTTGAGGGTATGTCTATTTTGGTCCCTCAAATTTAATCCTGAGCATATTTAATCCCTTAAGTATGCTAAAGTGGAGCACCTTTAGTCTCAATGACACAATGTGTTCAAAAATTAACGGTGTTACCCAACTTTGATTAATGAAGCAAATCTTGTGCTCTGAAGTAAAATATTTTTTCTCCTTTTATTGGATAACGCAAATTATCACTTTAATTCCTCATTTGTAGATAATGTCTTCTAAAATTTTGACTTTGAAAATATCTCATTCTGTGCCAGTTTTGCAATCAAAGAGTATTTAGCTAGTGCAATTTGGAAATAAATATATTAAAGAATTAAATAAAAGGGAGAACAGACTGCTATTAAAGGTTTGGAAAATTTGCAATATGTCCCATTGGGCTTTTATATGGTCAAAATTACATGGGTTAGACAGTTTTTGGACTGGTAATTAAAAAATAGTATCTGTTTGCAAAGTCATTGAAAAATAGCCACTATTTTGCTGCAACACAGAAAGTTCTAGACTTCCAGCATAATATACTGGAGATTGAAGCACATGTGTATGGACTTCCAGCATATTATGTTGGAACTCCAGCACACAGAAAGTTCCAACATAATATACTGAAAATTGGAGCACCTCTGTATGGACTTCCAACAAATTATGTTGAAATTCCAGCACATTATGAAATTCCAGCATGTTATGCTCGAAGTTCATATGTAAAAAATTCGAACTCCATCATATTATGCACATTTCCGGATTTTGATCA